>NC_134404.1:35360372-35455372 GCF_038048845.1 Mixophyes fleayi | reverse complement strand
TGTACTGCTAGACACTATACATAAGTGGTGCCTTGCCTGCCCCCTACTGGCAACTCTGTGCAAAAGGACTTCACTTATGTTCATCTGCATACTGATGTGAAGAGATTGCAGTGTGTGTGGGTGTTAGCAATTGAAAATTTTTAGGCTTCATTTTTATATATTAAACATTTTAAGCTACTGGTGTTTAATCGATGGATGATTATTTAAGTGTATGTGTTTTATTCCTCGGGTCTGGTTTGGCCGTGGGCCTAATCGGTGCACATACCTGTCACGTGGCCTCTCCTGAAGCTAGCCGTCATACTGTGTAGTGTGGGCCAGGGTCAAAGCAGGCGTTAAATGCTATTTTGTTTCATTCACATTGTATTGGGAATCATGTAGGGCTCATGTACTAACCTTGTATAGCAGTGTAACATTATCACTAAATCATAGCAACCAGTTAAATGTTTGCTTTCATTGTCTTGTTTGGACTAGACCAGTGTTGGATAATCTGTGACACTCCAGGTGTTGTGAAACTACAAGTCCCAGCATGCTTTGCCAATATATAGCAGCTTATTGCTGGAAGGGTATGCTGGGGCTTGTAGTTTCACAACACCTGGAGTGTCACAGGTTAGCCAACACTGGACTAGACGGATAGTCCAAGTTGTCACCTTCAGTCAATGTTGGTAAATGTGACAATTGTTCTTAGTTGAATGAAAATGGGAATTTATTCTAGAATTTAAGAAAATATCTGTATTTGCTTTACACTCAGAAATGGGCACATCTACCGATGGTACAAACACGACAAGAGGTGTACCAGAGAACTACAATGTATTACGTTCAGACAAAACAGCACAAGTATTGTGTACTAAACAAGTTGGTAAAATACATATTTAATAAAAATATAAATAAAAAAAGATGATGTCTATTACATAAAAAAATAGTAAAGCAAATAAATAACAAGGAATGCTATCAAATTCTAAATTGACAGTATAAACATTGCAAATATCTTCCTATAACCAGGTTACCCAGACTAGAGAAAATATAAAGTCAAAGGTATAAGGACTGCACTTGTATCACGTTTAACACCGTTGCATACATAAATGATTGAGTACATTTCTTCAAAAAGTGCTCTATTGAGAGGGAATGTCGGGTTTACTCATTTCACATAGAATATACAGCAGGCAAATGTATATATTGTGGTTCATCAGTAGCTCTAATCCCACGACGTCTGAACTTTATAAAGATACCATGTATTTAGTATTCCAATTGAAATTTAGTATCTGGAGCAATCTCACCTGATGATGTGTAGCTGTTAGGGAGAAAGATGTCGTTTTTTTTTTTGTTTTGTTTTTTTTTAAACCTGGTATTAATATAAGATATAGAATTGTCTACCTGACGCGTTTCGTCAGTGGAAGTCTGATTTAGCTCAAGGATCTTGGGATATTGAAAGACTTATTTAATAACATTATGCAAATAGTACAATTGTGCTATAACCAGTCATATACAGTTTCTTATTGTCTCTTACACTGGACTGGTCAGGTCTAACATCTAACCCCCCAGGTTACAGTGGTTTTACCAGGTCAGTAGAGGAGACTTCATGCCCATGAAGCAGGTTCAGAAGTATTAGTCATTACACATTATAGTGTCTGAGATCCTCCTAGATGGCTATTAAGAAATGAAGTGCCCTGGCATCAAAGCTCTGTGACCATGAGGGCTATAGCTGGAGGTAAGAATAGTTCCCCTACATGGGACTCAGTCTCCTGAGATCAGGTGCTTCCTTAGACTTTTAATTTAATATCCCATTGTGTGTCATGTATAAAAAGCTGTGCTGGTCCAGGTGCTCATTATTTTGTCTGCCATGGCCAGAGGGACACTAGGAGCATTCAGCAAGAGCTACAGTTCTGAAGACTGATCCACTTGATGATGATTTTACAAAGAGCACAGGATACTGTGATGTTGGATGGAAATCTGAATAGAACTTTTCTGTGTGTGTGTGTGTGTGTGTGTGTGTGTGTGTGTGTGTGTGTGTGTGTGTGTGTGTGTGTGTGTGTGTGTGTGTGTGTGTGTGTGTGTGTGTGTTGCTCTGCTCACCAGTTCCTAAAATGCACCTGGTTTAACCCTCTTCCTAGGAATTCTGGGCAGAGAGATGTAAAGTGCTCCTTACTGCCCTCTACAGGACAACCACTGGCTTACTGGAGTGTATTCATTGGCTTAGAAAAAGGTGGCTGCGTCCATCCCAGCTTGTGTGGACGGCTTTAGTTCCCTTTTCTCTCTGTGGGATAACTTTGCACTGATCATGTGATCATTTTTTTTTTTGTAATATATATATATATCTCTAGCTATAAATGTGGTGTAGTGTAAGGTTAAATCTACCTCTCCTCACTATAAACTGAATAAGAGCGATGTAAAATTGTGTCTTACAGCTCTGGAGTCCTAAGAGGAAAGCTTTCTATATATTAATGGGTAATGGATGGTATGACAGCTTTCATGTGGCCCTTAGTTCCAAAGTGGGGCCGCACATGATATTTAATGTGGCACTGGATTATGAAAGCCCAATTTCAATGACGCCTGCTCCATCTAAGGTCCTTCTTCTGCCTATTATATTATATCACTACATACACATATTACATGACTGGCGACATTCCACCATCCATCCAGTCACCTGTTCATGCTGCACTGTGTGATTACCTAAGTGTTAAGGTAGCTGCAGGTAAGTCTCTGGAAGGTCACCTTTTGCCCAAAATGTAAATAAACTGCTAAAAGTTGCTCTCACCTTCCACGGACAACCCCAAAGTCCAATATACGAACATACAGAAATCTAAATGTAAACACCTCATCCAATATCAGAACTTGAAAAAGTTTGAGATTTTATTGAACTTGGGCACATATTTGTTCTTTATTAATAACCGCGCAGACTCTTAGAGGCTCCTTGCAGCGTCCCATAGACAAGATGCCCACGAACATTAACATTTTGGTTAAGCAATTGAAACAATTAAATCATATTAGGTATGAACCAGATAGCTAAAAAACACAAGATGGCTGATTACATTGATCTCCATATGTGTGACCTGTAAATATACAACAATCTCTGCAGATATATTTATGAGTGTTATGGCATTTCAAACGTGTTAAAATCTATTGCAAAGGCCAATTACCACCATCCAAAGGTGAGCTCCTTGGACTTTCCTAATTATTGGTGCTTGGATGACGGAGTGGATTCAGCCCTCTATTGCAGGCTTGGCCAACCTATGGCTTTCCAGGTGTTGTGAAACTACAATTCCCAGCATGCTTTGCCAGTAGATAGCCAGCAAAGCATGCCAGGGCTGTCTTTCCCATTGGGCGTGCTGAGCAACTGCCCAGGGGCCCCACGTGCATAGGCAGTGGCGCACACAGGGGGGGGGGGTGGGTTCTGGGTCTCCAGAAACCCCCTCCCCTCCGCTAGCTAAGTGGCCACAATAGCGGCACTGTCCTATACAGCAGCTGCGGCGCTGTCAAAGAAGCGTCCGTAGCGGTGCTGTATTGTATACAGCACCGCCGCGGACGCTTCTTTGACCGCCGCGGCTGCTGTATAGGACAGCGCTGCTGAAATGGAGCTGCTGCGCATGCACGGGAGCATGTGCAGCAGCTCTCTCGCGTGTTTGGGGGTTTTTTTTTGGGTCAGGGGAGGAATCCCCCCCCCCCCCCTGACAATCCTGCGTGTGCCCCTGGGGCGCCATAGCCAAGGCTCGGAAGTAATTAAGAAAAAAAAAAACCCGAACCTTTAGAGGGATAGCCCAGAACCAGAATGAAGGGGGCAAACAGGAGCATAATGGAGGGTGCAGTGTCTGATCAGTGGCGGATTCTAGTAGGGGCTTGCGGCCGACAGCTGCACACTGTGCAGGTCCGTTCAGCAGGGACAGAGTACTGCCCGGCTGCTCTGATTGTGTTTAAAACACAATCAGAGCAGCCGGGCAGCACACTGTCACTGCCGAGCGGACCTGCACATACTGTGCAACCGACGGCAGCCTTAGAAGTCAGAAAGGGGGCAGGCCTAAATCGCTTCCCCTAAAATCGCCCCGGGTAGAACAATTGTCTAGATGCGCCCTTGTGTCTGATACAGGGATAGACCAGAACCAGAATGAAGGGGGCAAACGGGCAGAAAAAAACCATTTATGTGGATTAATCTCTGTAGTGCAGCATGTTTTTTTATTGTTTAAAAACTGACTTTTTAAGCAGGTAACACTAAATATAAACTTAATTTTATCGATAATTTACATTTTTATTCCTGTGAGTAGGAAGGGCCCAAATTGTTGTTAAGATGGTCCTGAAGCATGCTGGGACTTGTAGTTTCACAACACCTGGAGGACCACAGGTTGGTTAGGCCTACTCTATTGCCTACAGCACCGGGATGGGAGCAGGAAGAATTATTGTAAAGTAAAGTAAATAAGCCACTTGGTGACAGGTCACCCATTTACATACACACCGATTAAAGGTACCTAATATTCACGTATTTTCTCTTAAGCCTGCTCTTTCTGTGATCATTGTATTAGTGGGATCAGTTTCTTATGATTACGGGGACACAGCATCCCACAGAATGTGCACTATATAGTAAGGTTACCATTCTCATGCCTGCACCAATGATAGATCCCTGATATCATAGCGCAGGTGTTGTAGTGGTGTAACTGGTATAGAACGCACTATAGCGCTATGGTAAACGCACACCAGCCGCACCGTTGTCCCTGAGCGCAGCCTCTTCCTCTGCCACGCCCTCTAGTGGCTGCAGGGCTCGCTACCCGGCTCCAGCTCACACTGCCCCTGACATGGAAGAGAGAACCCCGGAGCTTAACACGCTGACGGCCAACACCAAGAGGCAGCCCCTCTACACGGCGAGCCAGGTGAGTGCCCACAGCATGCCAGGGGTATCTGCGCTGTGTCTGTGCTCCTATGGACCCTTCTACTCACAAGCTGGGGCTCTCTACCTGTCCCAGTGTGCTGGCAGAGACTGCTGGGACTTTTAGTCCTACAACATTCCAAGAGCCACTGTGCCTATTGCCATATATTCTATAGGTGTCGCCTCCAGAGATCACACACAGCGCTGCCTGACACTGACAGTCACCTATAGACACAAAACCCTTCTCCGTATAGACGGCTCATCCACCCTGGGCTGCAATTTGGGGAATATCATATCTATCCACGCTCAGCACCGTGGGCTTTAAATATTGATATGAATACAATGTATCCGTTTGATGCATCTTCATTATATTCTGTATTTGTGACACTTTGTAGGTTTACTTTTATATGATCGGTGTATTAGTACGTGTTATTGTGCTATTTTAGCTGCTAAATGAGAATTGTTTTAAAAAACGGTGAAAATATTTTGTGTGACCAGAATAATTTATTTATAACCGAGAGAGTAAATGTTTATGACTCTATATCGTTTATTTGTATATGTTGCATATGTAAAATGTTTACACTTCTTGTGCACTGCAAAATAACTTTTATTATCAGTTGTTCCAGTCTACTTACACACTGAGTTATAATCAATCCCATGTATTCCTCCTATGTCCCTCCAGCGCCCGGCTTGGGCTTAGTCATGCTGGAGGTTGTAGTTCACTTTTAGCTTTAAAGTATTGGGAAGCAACCTTTGTCTCGCTGGCTGTTTTAGAACTACAAATCCCAGCATACCTGGCAGCCACTGACAGCTGTGGTGCACCATCTGGCAGCTGCATGCCCTCTCTGTCACTGACTGATGGAGCTTGCTGGGGATTGTAGTTCCACAACAGCTGGACAGGTTGCTTGGGTGTATTGTATAATGCAGTATGGCACATTCATTCGCTGTGATCCCATAGATTGCCGCTCTCAGTCTTTTTTCAGCAAGGTCATGACGGGGTCACACCCCTTGTGAGTCACTGGGGCAAGTTTGAGAGGGGGCAGCAGGTCACCCACTGACCCCATCTTACCCATGGGCTACATCACACTGTAGTTGACTCAGGAATTAAAATGAGATTATGGGTGAAAATGTACACAGGTAAATCTAAGGCTTGGTCGGGTAATACCTTAATTTAGTACGCTGTAACTATCCTGAGTCAGGAAACAATGCAGAGTATTATATTGTTTTTGGCAACAAATTTTTTATTTCAAGATAACTCAAACAAGAACACGAACAGCATACAAAATAAAGAGCATTTTCCAACTCTATTCACACATCTGTATTACTTCCATACTATCTCGTTTAATGGAATTTATAAAATGGTAGACTAATTATATTGATTTAATCATTTATTGCATTGTTTGAGCGTTTGCATAGCTGGCAGTATGTGCCCATTTAAATGTAGATGGTGTCAGTTTATCAGGGTAGCAATATCATTGTATACATTTGTCTGCACTAAGCACAATCACGCACACTTATCCACAACAATTACTGCTGTCCTGTAAGGCTATTGTTTAGTAAATGTTTATTACATAGCGTTATGTGTTGTATATAATAATAATTCACATAGACAACTTGTCCAGGCTACAGTAAGATGTAATAAGGTGCATTATCCAGCTACAGGAATCACTAAAGACCCAGGTCTGCACCTTATTAAATGGGAAATGGAGAAGCATTCACATAAACAACGTTGGAGGTGCGATTGACTATTAGTTTCAATGGTACATGTTGGCAAATGTTGGGCAACTATATATTTACACATTAAATAATTGCTTCCAATGACTTGTCCTCATCAATACGTAGTGGTCGGCGAGGTGGAAATAGGTAGCAGAAATTCTATGCATCCTGTCAGAATCTTATAGGTAGATTGACTAAGACTTCTAAAAAGGAACAATGGAGGTGTTGCCCATAGCAACCAATCCGATTCTAGCTGTCATTTATCTAGTACATTCTAGAACATGATAGCTGGCATCTGATTGGTTGTTATGGGCAACACCTTCACTTCTCCTTATTAGAAAGTTTAGTAAATCTTAGGGTCCGATGCCTGGGATGCCCGCTCAGAGGCTGTGAGCCTGATGAGTTATAGAAGCCAAGGAGCCAAGAGTGTGAAAATCCTGGTTTTATTTGGAGGAACAAAGCTGGTGCAGGCGATTTCACATAACATTTTCCTTTAATTTTGTAAAAGTTTTCTCTTATAACATCACCACTAAGCAGTGTTTAGCTCAATGTCATCCTTACATGTTTTATGGATCTCTTTGCTGTTTGGATGGTTATTCTGATCTAACAAAAAATCATTTGAGTCGGGCACCATCCGAGTGTGCCAGGAGATGCCTAAGCTGCCACATGCTCTGTGCCGCCCTCACCCTCTAACACCTTGCAGTGATGGTAACACTGATAAGTAGAAAATAATAAACCCCTGGTCAGAAAGGAACCCATTGCAGTGCCAGACAGCAGTACTAACCACTGTGCCATTTTCAATTAAAATAATGAAGTGTTGTTGAATGTTGTCAGCTATTTCAATAGAAAAACATAGCATTGATAATATTTACTTTCTACACGATGAATGTAAGACATTATACACATTTTATATTAATGAGATATACTTCTTACTACTTTAATTTTACACAAATCCAGACTTTTGCTGCCACAGTCATAGAATCTATGTTGGTTCAAGTCCTACAATTAGGAGGCTGCCAACATAGGTTCTACCACTCGGCTCTCACAGCCAGGCCTGTGTCTAGGGGCAGAACATGTACACCGCTGCCCAAGGCACCAGAGAGGTACCCCAAACAGGGAGGGGGGGTGGGCTTTGACCACAATCAGCGCTGGGAGAATGACTAGTAAAGTTCTACAAGGAAGAGCGGAAAAGCAACAGCTGCAAGATTCTAAGCTATACTTGCCAACGGGAGACTCCCGAAATTCGGGTCAGTCTCCCGGGCTCCCGCGAGAGCTGGCATTTCTCCCGCATCCCAGAATTCCCTTGTTAAAATGACGCGATTCACAGAGAATCGCATCATTTTGGCCCCGCCCCCTGTGACAAAATGGCATTTTACTAGTGGGGGAGGAGCCAAAATGACGCGATTTGAGGCGCCCCGCCACCTCCCGCCCATTAGTCACGCCCCTCTCCCTGATGTCGCCTACTGAAAGTAGGAAAGTATGTTCTAAGCTGGCAACAAAAGATGTTCGGAAACAGTGAAGTCTACCAGATGAGGTGTTTCTGATCCACAGGGTGCCCAAACTCTTGTAAATGCCACATTCAATCATCAGCATCATCATCATTTATTTATATAGCGCCACTGATTCCGCAGCGCTGTACAGAGAACTCATTCACATCAATGTTTTATTTATGTTTTTGCAATCTGTTAATTTTATCTTATAAAGGTACAAGCAAAAATGAACAGAGATTTCAACCCAAACAGCGACGCTGAATGTTACCACGCCCGGCCCCTGCGGGACCCCCTACATCCACATTTCTAAGGGCATACTTGGTGGCCAGATTATTATTGAGACAGTGGCACAAAGCCGGCTCGAGTTACTAGTTCATAAAACAAAATATGTTTCAGAAAGAGATTAAGGGGTATATATATATTTACTAAACTGCGGGTTTGAAAAAGTGGAGATGTTGCCTATAGCAACCAATCAGATTCTAGCTGTCATTTTGTAGAAAGCAATACATAAATGAAAACTAGAATCTGATTGGTTGCTATAGGCAACACCATCACTTTTTCAAACCCGCAGTTTAGTAAATCTAGCCCTAAGTCTATCAGGGCGTTTCATTCTCCTTTTCCAGAGAAGTGAAAAAATAATCCAATAATAATCCAATAATACAATCAGTTTAAACAACATTTGGATTGTGTTATGTTGTCGCTGTTTGTCATTGAGGGAGTGTTTTTAAACAGAAGAGCATGAAGAGACTGCAGGCTGGGAGTGAGGCGGCTGAGTCTGCTTACTAGAGGCCGCTGCTCAGGATTCTGGGAAACGTATGGTGGATGATAAGTGGAACTCTCCCCTTATCTGGCACCAGCACCTTCCCACAGGCTGACAGATTGAGGGACATCTTTTTGTCTATTTCTGTCAGTTGACTGCTCAGTGTTTGGTGGGACAGACAGATAACGCCGGGTCTCACGCGCAGAAAGCAGACGACAGTTTATAGGAAAGTCAATGTGCTCACTGTACTACGACACCCAGGGATATAACCCAGAGCGCACATCCCTAGGGCTTACTAGGCTTTCAACCACGAGAGCAGCTGGAACTAATATGACCAGAAGTTTATGCCCGTTGCCCCATGGCATGGGCACATTTAGAGCACACTAAGGCCAGGTGCCCACTGGAATTGTAAAACGTGAGTGGGTGTGTACACATCATGTACACAGCAGTAACAGTGGGTTGTATTGTCGCCCATGTTTACGTGTGTCATTGGCATTAAAAAGTCTAGTAAAAAGCTTTCCCAGTTTGGGAACTCATGACCCCAGCACTGTGAGGAGAAGTTCTAACCACTGAGCCACCGTGCTGCCCATAATCCTTCACTGATTCCTAAATTTGAAACACTTTTACACAAGAGAATCGCATCATGGAGGCTCCTAATCCGGGAGAATGCCCTGCTCTCCCGGGAGTCCGGGAGACCTACCCGGAATTTGGGAGTCTCCTGGACTAGGCAAGTATGCCATTACCTGCATCCTCACCCTCTCTGGTGTCAGCCCCTCCCCCACTTAAATTGTAAGCTCTCACAAACTATATACCTTATGTACTGTACTTTGGGCATATGCCTTTGTATACTGCCATGTCTCCAGCATACATGTCCTTCTGTTCACCTGTTCTGTGTTATGTATTCTTAGTTATGTATGCTCTACTCCCCCATTTGATGGCGCTGTGGATACACAGGGCGCCTTAGATTTAAACAATATTAATATTAACAAGAACAAGGGGCTATTTCTGCATTTCATGTGTCACCTGTTGCACAATAACAAACGTAACGTTATGTACATGAATCTGACTATTTGTTGCAACTGCTCTGCATGAAGAGGAATCAGTTGTAGCACTAAACCCATTCCTGGTGCACAGGAAACAGGTAGTGTAAACCACAACAACTAGAATGTTGTCTTTCATATTTATTTACTAGTTATTTATTAGTACAGTTTGGAAAAAGAAAGCAAACGCCTGATTGGTTTATCTGGGTTCCACAATAGTATTAGTTTTGAAAGCATGTAAAACTTATGGGCTTGGTGCTAGGAATCATTGTACCAGGCGAGGTCCTACCCACTTGTGTTTTTACATATGTCTTGGCAGCTTATTTTTACAATCTACTTCTTACATTTCTACGTTTTAACGCATTTAAACACTATAATTATCCCTAAAATGCTGGTAAAAATGCACCAAACAAATCTGTTCATAATCTTTCAAGAAATCATAATGGTATTTTATAATTATTTCTCAATATTTTTCATATTATTCTTTGCTGATTGTTTTTCTGAGAATTAATGTGTAATATGATGCATTTTCCTAATTAGTCAATATAAACATTTTCTTACATAACGGTTGAAGAATTGTTACCAAGATATTATAGCATCACACCTGGCACCTTAACTCCTCCCAGTGTTTCTCTGCTTTTCCCTACTTATTTTCCTGCCACAGTAACTTGGGCTGAGTTAGTTAACTGATTATGCCTCACTCCAGTTCAGTCCAAGTTATTGGAATTGGAATGTCAGAACTATTCATAGGTGCATGTTTATATCATATGTATGGTTATATTATCATATGTTTATATTTAGTATTCTGCATGCTTATATAATCCATTTTTGTAACAGTTTAAAAACTAGGTGAATGCTCTATGTTGGCATTTATTTTTATTACACTTCAAGAGCTGGAGCGATCAGTGATGGGAGACCCGATATACTTCAAGGGCCACATATGTGGCCCTCCCTCCTTAACTTTAAGAATGAAAAACAGGTTCAAGGTGACCTCGGTACCCCTGCATCACTCATTCCAAAATGACCCCACATGCCCCTCACCTGCTCCAAAACACTGCATGCCAATCAGGCCTCCTCACATGCTCCTACATGCAACTTAGACCTCCTCACATGCTCCCTCGTGCAACTTAGACCTCCTCACATGCTTCCACCTGCAACTTAGACCTCCTCACATGCTCCCACCTGCAACTTAGACCTCCTCACATGCTCCCACATGCAACTTAGACCTCCTCACATGCTCCCACATGCAACTTAGACCTCCTCACATGCTCCCACATGCAACTTAGACCTCCTCACATGCTCCCACCTGGAACTTAGACCTCCTCGCATGCAACTTAGACCTCCTCACATGCTCCCACATGCAACTTAGACCTCCTCACATGCTCCCACATGCAACTTAGACCTCCTCACATGCTCCCTCATGCAACTTAGACCTGCTCACATGCTTCCACATGCAACTTAGACCTCCTCACATGCTCCCACATGCAACTTAGACCTCCTCACATGCTCCCACCTGCAACTTAGACCTCCTCACATGCTCCCACATGCAACTTAGACCTCCTCACATTCAACTTAGACCTCCTCACATGCTCCCACATGCAACTTAGACCTCCTCAGATTCAACTTAGACCTCCTCACATGCTCCCCCATGCAACTTGCCTGTCGCTCACTACTGGCATTGAGCAACATAAAATGACATTTGTTTCTGTGTTCATTCTGGAACATTTCATATAATGTCACTATAATGGCATATTTGTGAAAGTTAAAGTGTAATATTTGGGAGCTGTGGTTGTGGCTTGTTAGGCTCTGTGCACATGATACTCTCATATGTTATCACATGGATAGGGTTATCAGATGAACATGGTTCTACATGAAGCCAGTATTAAAGGGCAATTCCTCTTTCCCAAATTTGTTATAAAATATATTTCCTTTATTAATATTAAATTTGTTCTAAAATATATTTGCTTTATTAACAGAACCCCATATTCTGCTCTGTGTGACCCCTGATGAACATGGAACCACAATCCACATGCAATGACATGTGACCACACGTCATTATACCGGCCAGTGGATATGGCATAATGATGTAACCTACTCTGCAGAAGTTAAATTTGTCTTTAGTCAATGTGATACCCTTGATTTCGGCTTGTGATTGGTCATACGCAGCATCCCCTGGTTTTTGATCAGTGCTGTCAGAGAAATGGAGGTGACCCGGGAAAATAACCTGCACTCAGCAGTCCCCCAGAGCTTTAGTTAAGGGGAGAGTTTAACTATGCAAATAGTTTCATAGGCGGTAATGCATCTTTAAATAGCCAATCTGTCAAACATACATATGTTGCACATAGTGGGGAAGGGATAAAGTGTAAACCCATTGCAGCCCAAGGGCTTGTAATCATGGGCAGCCATAGAGTCAACTGGGCATTCTGCCACAGGCACTGTCTATACTCATGGTACCACTTTCCAATACAGTATGTTGCATCCTAGGTCCATCCAGCTGTTGAAGACAGTACCATTTATGCTGACAATAGATTATTCTATTGAGGTCCACCAATGTTGTGCTCACTGTATACATAAGCTGTAGGTCCACTTAAACAGGAGGTCACCATGCTGTCCCTTTCTCTGGTTCTGATCTATTCATTTGACTGATGCAGACCAGGCATGGAAAAGGGATAATTTATCCCTGTTTTGGAGAATGCAGGATGGAGCATAGACAGAGCAATATACATCTACGTTCTGTTCTGCTTTCTCCACGCGTTCCGCCAAACTTTTCTGTGTATGATCCTCGTGCACCTCATAGGGAACAATGATCCCCTATTCAGACCCCATCTGAGATGCTTTCTGCTCTGTTCAATGATCAAATCTCGGGTGATGGGAGCAATGTAGTGACTGCCCCTATAACCGAGCCCTAACCACTCCCTGCTATTGTACATTTTATCCCCCTTGAAGAACCAAGAGCCACATGTAGAAACCTAGAAAATAATCCTGCTGCTACCAGTGATCAAGCGGATCCTTCTACCACTATAAGGCTCAGTCGTAGGTATAGATGGAACTTTATTGTGTTTCAGACCTGTCTTTAACAATCACTATTTTTTCTTCCAGGTAAAACATTGTAAAATGTCCGTCTTCAGCAAGGTTTGCTACGCCGTAGGGGGAGCCCCCAATCAGGTGGCTGGAAGTGCCTCCGCTTTTTTCCTGCAGATCTACCTCTTAGATGTAGCTCAGGTAAGATCTAGGTAGTGATACCAATCAGTGGAACAGACTGGGGATTCCACATATTATTATCAATTAATTATATATAGTTATTCATTCACATTTACAATCTAAACTTCCTACCACAGGCAGAGACACGCACATAAAAGCCAATTTAGTGTTTGCAGAAACCAGCGGACACAAACACAACTTACAAACTCCACGCAGATTACACCCTAGTTGGAATGAAACTCCGTGCTCCGGCACCATGACTGCCAACCAGCGTGCCACTCCTCTTCCATTCTTACAATATTTATGAATGACTATGTTTTATTTAGAACCTATGAAGAAAAATCTTTCACATTAACAGTCTGATAGTATAAATACATATACAGCAACTCCCATGTTGTGAGGTGCCAAATATGAAGATCTTATAACGTTAAAATGAATTAGGCAACTAATAAAAAGAGATTGTTTGTGCAAAGCTAGATGCATACAATAGTCAAAGAGACACAGAGATAAACAATTAAATATAAATATAATGTGTTGAAGGTCTACTTGATGAATGTCTCAGGAAAACCCTTGTGTTAGTTCCACATCTGGCCACTAGAGGCGCTCTTTTATTTGGGTTCTCTTGATTTCATCTCGGCAAATATCAGTTGTAATTGTAAATGCTTAATACATGATTTGTTACTGTTTGACCATTACACCAACAGGGACTGTAGTGACATTGTATTCAAATACATATACTTTAATATGGAGTTGGTCCCCTTTTTGCAGCGATAACAGCTTCCTCTCTTCTTGTAAGGCTTTCCACAAGATGTTGAAGTGTTTCTGTGGAAATTTGAGCCCATTCATTCTGTAGAGCATTTATGAGGTCAGGCACTGATGTTGGACGAGAAGGCCTGGCTCACAATCTCTGTTTCAGCTCTTCCAAAGTTGTTTGATGGGGTTGAGGTCAGGGCTCTGTATGAGCCAGTCAAGGTCTTCCACACCAAACTCATCAAACCATGTCTTTGTAGTCCTTACTTTGTGCACTGGGGCACAGTCATGTTGGAATAAACAAGGGCCTTCTCCAAACTGTTGCCACAAAGTTGTAAGCATAGCATTGTCATCATCATCATCACCATTTATTTATATAGCGCCACTGTTTCCGAAGCGCTGTACAGAGAACTCATTCACATCAGTGCCTGCCCCATGCGAGCTTACAGTCTAAATTCCCTAACATACACACACAGACAGACTAGGATCAATTTTGATAGCAGCCAATTAACCTTCTAGTATGTTTTTGGAGTGTCGGAGGAAACCCACCCAAACACAGGGAGAGCATACAAACTCCACAAAGATAAGGCCAAGGTCAGTGCTGTGAGGTAGAAGTGCAAACCACTTAGCCACCGTGCTGCCCCACTTCCAAAATGACTTGGTATGCTGAAGCATTAAGATTGCCCTTCACTGGAGATAAGGAGCCTAGCCCAAACCCTAAAAAACAGCCGCATACCATTATCCCTCCTCCACCAAACTTCACAGTTGGCCTAATGCAGTCAGGCAGGTAACTTTCTCCCGGCATCCGTCAAACCCAGACTCGCCCATCTGACTGTCAAATAGAGAAGTGTGATTCATCACTCCACAGAACTGGTTTCCACTGCTCCACAGTCCAGGGTCTGTCCTTTACACCACTCCATCCGACGCTTGGCATTGGTCTTGGTGATGTGAGGTTTGCATTTAGCTGCTCGGCCATAGAAACCCACTCCATTAAGCTCCCGCCGCACAGTTTTTGTGCTTACATTAAAGCCAGTGGAAGTTTGGAAGTCTTCAGCTATGGAATCAGCAGATGATTGGCGACTTTTACGCACCATGCGCCTTAGCAGTTGTTGGCCCCGCTCTGTGATATTACGTGGTCTTCCACTTCCTGGCTGAGTTGCTGTTGTTCCTAAACACTTCCACTGTCTAATAATATCAGTTACAGTTGACCGTGGAATATCCTGTGGGGATTAAATTTCATGAACCGTTTTATTGCAAAGGTGGCATCTGATCACAGTACCTCACTTGAAGTCACTGAGGTGTTCAGAACAACCCATTTTGTATCACAAATGTTTACAAATGGAGACTGCATGGCTAGGTGCTTGGTTTTATACACCTCTGGCAACGGGTCTGATTGAAACACCTCAATTCAATAATTAACAGGTGTGGCCAAATACTTTTGTTCATATAGTATGTATATATATATATATATATATATATATATATATGTACATATATATAACGCAGAGTGTAGCTAGAAAGTTTTGCTCCTCGGGCACAATGTCTTGTTATTACGCCCTCGGCTACAGAGCACAACACTATGACAATTACGGTGCAGTAAAAATATATAAAAGTACTTTAGGATTGGCACTATACTGTATTTAGGTCTTCTCCCTATTAGACTATCGCAGGCGGGTAGCCGTCACCCAGGGCCTCCTGCAATGCTTCTCCGCCCGTACCGTAGATAAACCTGTTTATCAAGGACAACAACAACAAGTGCTGCCGCTGTCCTCTGATCGCTGACACCATCAGGGTGGCCTTAGCCGTTGGTGCCCACATAAGCAACGATAAAAAATCTTGTATCGGAAGGGTCTTGGTAAAAAAAGACCCCATAGTCTGGCTGATAACAGAGTACAATAACTTCTACCGTAGCTACATTGTCAAATATCACAAGTTATGCAAAAAACAAACATTTGCATACATATTTATTTGGTCATATTGCAAGATGTCTTTTTTATATAGGATGACTTTTATTGTTAGGTTGAAGGAACCTTTAACATGTTCTACGTGTGTGTGACATAGATGCCGACATACAAGAGAGCAGGTCTGACAGCTAATGATCACGTGCTGGAGGTTTGTAACAGTAACTCATTGCTTCCTGTGTCTTCCAGATCACGCCATTCGAGGCCTCACTGGTGCTGAGTATTGGGAAGATCTGGGGTGGAATCACAGATCCCATTGTTGGATATTTAATTAACAAAAGTAGATGGACGGGAATAGGGCGCCTGATGCCGTGGTGAGATCTCTACTGTAGCGTTAATATCTCCTACACTGGTTAGAGTCCTCCCGTTCATGTATGTATATTACATGGGTGTTCTCGGGATCATTGGTAGAATTTCAGAGACAATAGAAGTAGCTCGGAACTGATTTATAGTGAGAAACGTTTGTTATAAACCATAAATCCCGTTTATTCCGTGGAATTCCATTGTACGGCATAAACAAACTATCCGTCTAGAAATAAACGCCATTTAATGATCCAAAACATAGAGTAACACTTACATATGGGGCAAAGATCTAAAAGAAAATTATCAGCCATCGCGGTTTATCATGTTGTATACAATTAAATATTAGTACATTTTACAATATATTTATTTAGTTTAAAACAAATTATATTTATTCATTTGTTATGGTGCTCCCCCCTCTTGTATATATGATCCCCAGCAGATGGTGCTTTCGATATAGGTGTTCATAAAGAGTCTTAAATTTAGATTTAAGACTAAAAACGGTTTGTATAATAAACGGGGGGAGGGGGCATCACTGTAAAGCAATACATGTATTTCACATTATTATTGAAATTGTTTTTGTTGATATTATTATTATTATTATTATTATTACTCTGTTCTGGAACCATATTAGGTTTTATAATATTGTCCATTACTAACGGGAAGCTTGGAGATTAGTTCAGATACACTGGAGATCAGTTATAAAGTGCAGAATGGCCGCCTACGTTTTCCGCCTACTCAATATAATTCCAAATAGTGAGAAAAAAAATGGGAATGGGAATTTGAGAATTTTTGGGTTGTTTGTTTTTCCCACCCCCGAAGCCCAACCCACACCCCAGGGCACCCACATTATCTTCCCCCCACCACCCCCAGTTCCCTACACAGACTTTGTTATGGAGCCCAACAATGCAGAGTTCGGCCCCGGTGCAGGAGAACTAACATAGATCGCTATAAAGCACAGTTTTGCAGCTGGCCATGAACGCTACTTGCAGCTTTTTAAAAGCGGTCAGAGAATAAATTCTACTCTGCGTTTCTACTCATTTTTGAAATCGGTTAAAAAAACAGACTGGACAAACAAATACAGCAGAAAATGCTGTCGTGTGCACAGTACCCATAAAAACGGCCTGGTGGCACAAGCATTAGATAGGCCAAAGTCACGTGACCAGTACCAGAAGCCAAGAGAGAAAGCAGCGATGTTCTGGTACCGAAAATGATGAGAAGAAAGATCCAGTTTACATAACCATACATCAAATTGGAGATAACATCACAGAGGGACAAGTTCAGCACCAGATTACTGGACAGCAAGTGTGGTGTTCAGTCATTCGTCTATCTCTGTGGCTCACGCCTTAGGGTCTGACCCTTCTAATGTGATGCTTAGTTACAATTTTTGCATTGGAATCTTTCATTTGTAATTTACTAGACACCCGATGAAGCTGGATTAATAGAACTAGTAAGAATAACAGATCCCTGACACTGTATAACTGAGTATGACTGATCGAGCATCATTGTCTCATAACACAAGATAAACACATAACACACGAGATTCCAGTGACCTTTACCACCATCTCCATACTAGTCTACTGTCCCGCGCTGCAGCTCTATCCTGGAACGTTCTTTCCTGTGGTGAATTTTTGATAGGAAAGGGAGCAAGTCGCATCATATATATCTAAGTATAATATCTGGTCATTATCCATGCTGCTAAACTGATTACAGCCATCAACCCTGCATCATTGATGTCACTGGTTCCTAGTGAATAGACAGGCTGCAGTGTTGTGTGTATTGCTTCAGTCTATAAGGTGGCTGCTTCCACATTACTATAGGGTTTAATATATACTTTGTACGTAAAATATACCAATAACAGGATAGCGATATCTTTGATCTCTGAACATCACTTCTTTCATCCTTCTTTTCTGATGTCCTTTTAACTGTCCATACACAGTGTCTATCTATCTATCTATCTATCTATCTATCTATCTATCTACCTATCTACCTATCTATATATATATAGAGAGAGAGAGAGATAGAGAGAAATATATATATATATATATATATATATATATATACCTATATATATATATATATATATATATAGTTATGTGTATATAGAGATAGATAAATATATATATATATATATATATATATATATATATAGAGAGAGAGAGAGAGAGAGAGAGAGAGAGAGAGAGAGAGATTGAGATATATATAGATATTAAGATGTATATATATATAAAGAGAAAGAGAGAAATTGATATATATATATATATATAGTTATGTGTATGTAGGGATAGATAAATATATATATATATATGTGTATATATATATATATATATATATATATATATATATATATATACAGAGAGAGAGAGAGATTGATATATATACATATATATATATATCAATATTTTTTTATCCATCTTATCTATCCCTCTCTCTCTCTCTCTCTCTCTCTCTCTCTCTATATATATATATATATATATATATATATATATATATATATATATAGATAAAAACAAATAAAAAACAACAACATTATTTTCAAAAAATAGAGGAAGAAGCTTTATTTTAAATATATGTATATATAATTAAAATAAAGCTTCTTCCTCTATTTTTTGAAAATAAAGTTGTTTTTTTTGTTTTGTTTTTATGAAATCATGGAAGGGGAACCCCAAGTCCAGTAGTCCTCCAGGTCTAGTGCGCCTAGACAAGGCTCCTCGCTCTGGCGCGGTCACTTACCGCTGCGGGCTAAGTTACCGGGGAGCTGAACGTTGCATTTCTATCTTATTGCCGTTCTTGTCATATAGATCCCTTGACCTTATTTTGCTCTTCTGCTGAAAACAAGCCTGAATGTCACCAGAACCTGTCGACATAAGTCCTAGTAGGAATAAATAATTATAATAATAATATTAATAATAATAATAATAATAATGGGATGACACTTGGTCATACATCCCTCCTCTTATATAACATCCTTCCTGGCAGGAGCAGCTGTTGTCATACAATCTATGTGGCAGAGGGGTGAGCTCGGGCAGACACTGCTAGAACCGGCTGTTTTCATTATCGCTGCACATTCAGCCGAGGTAAACACACTCGTCCCAGCACAGACCATTATCCCGCAGAGCATCATAGAACTTGGCCATTGTTCCACAGAACTGTTGACCCGCGTTGTCCCTTTGTCCTTTCGAGAGTTTTTTTTTTTTTTACAGCTTTGCAAAATAATCAGCTTCTAAAAATCAACAGTGATCAAGCAGAAGGCGTTGCTATGAGGCTAATTGAAACAGACTTTAATTATATAACTATATCTGTATATTATGTTATATATATATATATATATATATATATATATATATGAATGTAATGTTGTTTTATGGGCATTGTAATTGTAACATGTAACTGTTATAACTTCTTCATACAAAAGTGAATTTCCTATTGTTTCTGTTTATGGCATAAATATGGTTATGATGTTGTGATAGGTTTCTAAAATAATTATTTGGGAGTTTTCTTGTTTGTTTGCATTGTGTAAGGAAAGGAAAAACAACACCAGGGGGGTATATTTACTAAACTGCAGGTTTGAAAAAGTGGAGATGTTGCCTATAGCAACCAATCAGATTCTAGTAATCATCTTTTTAGTACATTCTACAAAATGACAGCAAGAATCTGATTGGTTGCTATAAGCAATAGGAACACATTGCAATTAAACATACTTGCACTTGGTTTTGAGGGACAGTCAGCAATTTAAAGGGACATGGTCTGTCAGGAATGAGGTGTGGCCTAATATGAAAGGGTGTGGTCTGGGTGGTCCATGGGCGTGGCCTAATTTGTTCCAAAAGTTTTAGAAGTGGAATGTTGGAAAGTATACTTAGGGCTAGATTTACTAAGCTGCGGGTTTGAAAAAGTGGGGATGTTGCCTATGGCAACCAATCAGATCCTAGCTGTCATTTTGTAGAAGGTACTAAATAAATGAAAGCTAGAATCTGATTGGTTGCTATAGGCAACACCCCCACTTTTTCAAACCCGCAGCTTAGTAAATCTAGCCCTTAGAGTTTACTGTACACAGCAGGAATTCAGAGGCAATAAGATGCAGACATCAGGCTGTGTAATGTATAATTCAGTGCCACTTTTAGATGAAGTTGTTATGTAAAGTAAAACTTGTTCCCTCTTCTCTCATGTCCTTATACCCAGCCGTATGGGAGTAAGGCTGCAGTAGTGGATGGATGGGATGAGTGTGGGCTTTTGTGTCCACAGGTTGATGTGAAGGAAAGAACCAGTCACCAGAGGTAGAACTTTGCACACAGAGATTTCTGCCATGTGTTAGTGATTTGGATTAACATCAAAGTAAAACAACACCTCGTATTCAAGTGGATCTTATCATGAATGAGTTACCACTTCCCTCCTTTAGAGATAATTTTTAATGGAATAAATACAATTTGATAGACTTTTTCTTAGTGATTAGAATGTAGCTGGCACTTATCTATGTTACAACATCTCCATCTGGGTGTATGCAGTCCCCTGCCTATGGGCAGCCTTCACTAGAGCGAAATAAAGCTAATATCATCATCATCACCATTTATTTATATAGCGCCACTAATTCCGCAGCGCTGTACAGAGAACTCATTCACATCAGTCCCTGCCCCATTGGAGCTTACAGTCTAAATTCCCTGACATACACACACAGACACAGATAGATAGACAGACAGACTAGGGTCAATTTGTTAGCAGCCAATTAACCTACCAGTATGTTTTTGGAGTGTGGGAGGAAACCGAAGCACCCGGAGGAAACCCCACGCAGACACAGGGAGAACATACAAACTCCACACAGATAATGCCATGGTCGGGAATTGAACTCATGACCCCAGTGCTGTGAGGTAGAAGTGCTAACCACTTAGTTACCGTAATATCATCAGGTATGGACTGAGTAGAGCAAATATCAATCGGTTCACCAACGCCGGCAAGATGACATAACGGTGGGGGCCTGCTGTAGACAGAGGAATGCATATACCGAGCCTCCTGAAGATGTGATAAAGGTAAGTGTCAGATACACTCCATTAGAGAGTGTATCTAGGAAACATAGGGAAAGGATTCAAAAGAGACCTTAGGGGTTGGCGTTCTGTGTTCTCTATGAGGTCATCCCCAGTATAACTATATGCAGATTAGTAAACTTGTCTCTCTGTGTTTTAGGATGCTGGGGTGCACCCCATTTCTGGTGTTGTCCTATTTCTTCCTGTGGTTTGTCCCTCCCTTTGTAACTGGAAGAGTCTTCTGGTATTTGATCTTCTACTGTTGCTTCCAAGCACTGAGCACGGTAAGTAGCCCATCGGACTTGTCCTATCACATGACTCACCCACTGAGACAGACTCCACCCACTTCGGCATTAAGGAGCGAAGCCTGGAGAAATCACATTTTGGAGATTTGGATCTTGGGAACAGTGTTAGTTCCAGGCATGGGACCCCCAAGTGAGATATAAAGAATGGTGATAACATTAAAGCCTATACTTAGCTGGAATGTTGCAGCAGATTTCTTTAAACGCTGCACATATTAATCTGGTTTATTGAGCACGCACCTGTCTGTTACCATCACTTTGGAGAATCCATAAAGCACCAAATTAGTCAATTATATTTTTCTTGTGCATATCATCCAGCAATATCCAATCTACAGATTAGTATAGAAAGGATTCATACTCTGCATTATGACATTGAGAATAGAGCTAATCACAGTGTAGGTCAAAAGCTCTTTTCTATGAAAAAGAAAGATATATTATATTCTTGGATAAAAATAAGTTTGCAAAAAAAAACAAACCTCCAAAGAAAACTAATATATTAATGTCCGGGTAGCTTCTCATGTAAATTAATTCATACTTTCCCTTTATCGTTCTCTACTGCCACCTTGTGGTGATTTAGTAAAAGCCTTTCGACGCTTGTGTGAAAAGGTCACTGTCTAAATCAGCAATGATATGAATGATATACATGGCATATGTAATGGTGAAGCCCTATTGCTAAACTATTCAACTAATGTCACATGTTAAAATGTCTCCTATTGGCTACTACTGACTCAAATCGGCATCTTGGGTCAGTGTCTCCTCTCACTCGGTGGCCTAGACACACACACAGAGCCTCAAGTACACAGTGCAATATAACCAAGGTCCTCTTTGGAGGTGTCCGACTTCGTTCTCCCCCAAAGCCCATGGCTGTGCGGAGCTTGATAGGAGGAATAGGCCTGAGTGATGGTGATGCTTGGAGTAGGTGCACTGAATGTTATGGAACAGTGCAAAAATGAGATCTTACTTTGTGTAGCAAGATTGTGGAAAAGAGATATATGGGCACATTTATCAATATTCACATAAAGTGAAAAATAGTTTTCAATCCTTATCGCAATGATAAGGATTGAATTATTCTCACATTTATGTACAACCCTGCACAGAAACAGCAGTTCCGAAAAACTGCTGTTTCTGTGATAAAAAAATCATACTTACCCCCCTCTTCGGAACGCGATGTCCCTGGATCACCTCCTCGTCCTCTTCACTCCTCTACTTTCAGCAATTGCGTATGTGCAGTTCGAAGAACTGCACATGCGCACAAACATCTCGCTCGATCTCTGCAACTATAGTTGCAGAGAGTGAGTGGTGATTGACAGGGAGGGATCCCTCCACACATGCGCAGTCCAGCTCTGCTCTTCGGAGCAGAGCTGACAGTACTGAGATTTTTCATTTCTGATAATGTACGCCAGCTTCAGCTGGTACATTATCAAGACAAGTTTCTGAAAGAAATGTTTTTTTCGGAACTTGTTAGATTGCGTCTGGGAGCAGTCACCATACTGTTGAATGGTGGCTGCTCCCAAAAACGAAGAGGAGTGCAAAGCAGCAGATATCCATGATATCTGCTGGGATGAACCTTTAATAAATATGCGGAGGACACGGAGGCACCTTATTTTGCCGGTAAGAGCACTATCGTGCTTTCTTAAAAATGCCCCAAAGTGACGGAGAAAGCACCTAGCAGGTCCCATGTTGTGCGGAGGGGCACATGGCCATTTTCACTCCGCAAAAAGCCTTGAATTTGACGCCATCTCTGAGCTGGCGGAGATCCAGTCTCATGCTGTATTAAGCAGTCACATTATGTACCTTGCTCAGTTCTAGGCACCAGAAGCCCAATGTATTAAAAAAAAGGCTTCAAACACTCAGTAGTGCCACATAAAGACCGTGCCAGTGCCCTTCAGTCTTATGATTAATCTAAGACATAAACGAGGATACACCAAGCAGTATGTCAGAAAAGCTTTATTTAATGAAAGGGGTAATTCTAATTTAGCTGGTTGGACTTTGACTTGACACTTTTGCAGCGTGAATCTCTACAGATTGCTCTGCCTCTTTGCACTGCAAGTTTGTCCCCTTAGAGAGGAAAGTATGGGGCTGGAGAAAAGGAATGGGGGCATGCACACACAAGATAGTCACAGTAGGAGAGCGCACACGTAAGTCCCACTGGCAGCCATGGGCGAGCTAGCACTTATAGTTCTAAAAAGCACCAGCAGACCCAAGCAGGTAACGTTCACCTACAGAAGTGTAACTGGAAAGTGCAAAATTCAAACCACTAAAATGACAGGATGAGTCCTAAGTCCCTTTGTGGAGTGTAAATTGGCGTATGTCCCTCCTTACAGCAAGAAAAGAAAATGCGCCTTATCCACCCAATAATCTCATTTCAGTTATCTCGATCCACAAAATTAAACTTTCTGTCCTGCACAATATGCGCTCTGGTGCGTCCACTCTGTCCTTTACACTCTACACTCCTCACATCTTCTGCTCCTACACATACACTGTCATCTGGTCCTGTAACTATTTTGACATAGAAAAATAAACAATCTTTTTTGTAAAAGTTGTATGAGGGTATGTACACGCCAATGAAATAAAGTAATCTGAAGGTGAAGTTTTGAATTCACTGATGACATAAATCTCTCTGACGTATCTTAGACATACTGTATGAATATGTAGTTACTGAGGGGATTGCAGGCTGATATTCATATAATCATTGGGCAGTATCTATATATGACATTTGTAATAATGCTTTGCTCTTTCTGTTTCCCGTAGATTTATCATGTTCCATATACAACTCTCACTATGTTTCTTAGCACAGAGCAGGCAGAGAGGGACTCAGCCACTGCCTACAGTAAGTGTGATATCCCTGTTTTATCAGTTATCCATATATAGCTATAGGCCAGTAGTTTTATATGACATTTACCATATATGTCATTGCACCATACTCAGTGAGTCCATATCGACAGATCATGCTCACATTTAAGGAATGGATTCATACCGTGTGGGTTGGACCTCAGGAATAGGTCCAAATGTTCCTCCTGTGCAATATTATTGAGTGCTACTAATTAATGAATTATTATTAATAATTGTATTTTAATTTTTTTTAGAATTGCCTAGCATCCGAACAGTTATATTTTAATAAAAAAAAACAATTGCATTATATTGAAATCATTTACCAAGCTCATATTATATTTAACTTGTAGACATCACTACAGTAATTAAAAGGAGATACATTCACTCCTTAATTCATAACTGAACCCTGGTCTCAAAGCTGTTTCCAATATATAATCCTTAGCCATACCAGGTTAAATCAGACCTGTTACCTACACAAAAAGAGATATGTGAACAGACAATATGTAGATAGACATATGTTACACTTACTGGGGGCTACAGCTGTATAGATTCTTCTGTATTCAGCTTTTTACATATCTGCATCGTTAGACATCTACTTGTAAACATTTAAAAGTGGAAAATCACGAGAGAAATTTTCCCAAACCACCGATCTGCCCAAACTCCATCCCAAAACCCTACATTGATCTGCCCAAAGATGTCCACATTTCATTGAGACCTCATCCACTCTCTTTTGAGGTCTGTGAACTGGGACATTCCTGCTAAAATCGGGCAGGTATGTACTCATGGGTATTAATGAGAGCGTGGACACCCAATGTACTGGCAGGAGCACGCTCCCTTGTTCCTGAGAAACACCTCGAGATGTTTCCCAACAGTACAGATGATTAAACAGTCCATGGAGGTTTCAAGATTGGTGGAAAAAAAGTTTAAAGGAGAGCACCAGCAGCCTGCAACAAGACTTACACTAGGACATCGAGCGGTCGTTGGACCTCATGAGGTCCACCAGTATCTAGTGGCTTATAATACTTTCCTCACAGGTGTCTTGTTGCAGTGTGTCCCAAGTGCAGGCGTTTCAGCACAAGCCCATGGCATCATAGGGTTTATAATTTAACCATCAGTTGTTTAAGCTTCTCTGCTATTCCACCTTATTACTGTGCACCGGCCCAGCTTGTTTGACTAACATTTGCTTGTGACCCTGACTCTTGCCCTTGTTATCCATTTATGAACTTGGTGCCCCCGACCTTAGATTGTGTTCTGATTTTGCACCTGATCCAATAACCCTGATCTCAGCCTGTATCCACCGTTCTCTTGCCTTCCATCAGTCTATTGAGGCTAGCCCGTCATTAGTTCACCACTCTCTTGTAGGTGAAGATCATGTCTTCTATTCCAATCACTACTGGCATAGTGTGTCCACTGCTGGACCTGTTGAGACAACTGGTGTAGTATCTGTGAAGAACGTGGACAACTACAAACTGCAGCTGTTGACGTTTTACTCTTGTACCTTTTAGTAAAGTTAAAACACAGATATTATGCAGGAATGGGATATCGCTGCCCCCGTCACATCGTGTGTTCTCCTGCAGGGATGACAATGGAGGTTCTGGGGACCTTGATCGGAGCGGCTCTGCAGGGGCAGATCGTTGCCAGCGCTCACACTGCCCGACACTGTCATGTGAATAACGGGACTGTAAACATCACAGTGAATGCCACAGACTCCCTGGTAAACACCACGTTCTTCGTCCCGGGATCACCAGATTACCAGATTCACGCTGTAAGTAAACCTTGCCTGGCTGCAAATATGAAAAGAAAGGTTTCAAAATTATACAAATATTTTTGATACAACTGTGTCGATTATTTCCTGGCCCAACCCGGTGCAGCGTTGGGAGGGGTAATATTAACCCCCTTATGCCCTTGTGGGGTCTCTGTGTGTCACCTGGAGGTGGTTGTGTGAGCACAAGGGGGCAGAAGTGAGTACCATCCACAACCTATTGCTGAGTGTCCTCCCCTTCCCCCTCGGGAGTTGGGTGAGGTGCGGAACTATGATCCCTGGAGGTGCAGTAAATGCTCCAGGTTCCCACCCATCACCAGTAACATTGGAATAGGTAGGATCATGGAACCCATGGATTTCTAGCTGTTGTTCAAATAGAAGTCCCAGCATATTCTTGCGGAAACTGTTAAAGTATTTAATAATAATAATGATAATAATAATAATAAAACAAATAAATTGTCAGTTGAATCCCCCAACTACTACTTTAATTGAAGAAAAAAAATGAAGAGACTTGCAAAGGAGAATCCCTTTTATAGACTCTCCACTGAGCTCTCATTGGTTGAAAGCTTCTTCCAATCAGAGAGTGGTGGGAAAAATCTATATGTTAAAGCTATCAACCAATCAGATACATGAGATTTGGTGTTAACAGCATTCTATGATTGGATAAGGCTTTCAACCAATCAGACCTTAGAGGAAGGAGGGTCCACAAAAGAAACTCCTCTGAAAATCCATTAGTGTGCACCAGGACAGTACTATAGACTACAAGTCCCAGCATGCTTTGCCAATATATAGCAGCTTATTGCTGGAAGGGTATGTTGGCACTTGTAGTTTCACAACACCTGGAGTGTCACAGGTTAGCCAACACTGGCCTAGGCTAACATTGATTTAAAATATGAGGGGTCATCTGCTCCCTTTGCATAGGGTGTACTGGGCATGATTCAGGCCTTTTACCATTACA
The DNA here is from genome assembly GCF_038048845.1 of Mixophyes fleayi. Taxonomy (NCBI): domain Eukaryota; kingdom Metazoa; phylum Chordata; class Amphibia; order Anura; family Limnodynastidae; genus Mixophyes; species Mixophyes fleayi. The sequence goes on along the minus strand of NC_134404.1, from coordinate 35,428,436 downwards.
CAGGAATGTTAGAGGGTTGTTAGATATTACTGAGCTTTCCAGCCCAGGGACCGATGATTTATGACAACTGTGATTTAAATATGAAAAGTTGAATTTGAATTAATGCTAATACATATTTTTTTGTACTTTTAATTTGAGGGACAAAAACAAGAAAGTTATTGAAAAATACTAAACAGAGCAGAATTGTCCAGACCTAAACCGCTGCCCCCCCCCCCCCCCCCCCCCACCTAGGATTTTCTGATGACATCAGTCATAAAATTCCATGACAAATGACATCATTAATGATTTTCTTTCTTCCATGTTTATTTTAAGACATACAGAAAATGGTATCATCTGAGGAGTGATTTAATAGTAAATGGAAAAGATGACATTAATGAAAGGGGTGGTCCTACGTACCTTGTATGTTTCTATCTGTACATATAAACTAGTTTGCAGGTCACCCCTTAAAAGACAAATTGTCTATACTCTGGAAATCTGAACTTATGCCCCCCCCCCACCCCCAATCTTGTTTTTACAGCCTAATGGGGTTGTGTCCTAGTAAATTGGAGGGTCAGTGGCAGATCTGGGCACAGTTGAGCAGATTGAGAACATGTCCTAATTTTTTTCACTTTCTGTGGTAGATTTATTAAACCTTTAAAAAATTGGAGGTGTTGCCCATAGCAACCAATCAGATTCTAACTATCATTTATCTAGTACATTCTAGAACATGATAGCTACAATCTGATTGGTTGCTATGGGCAACATCTCTAAATTGCTTGACAATGAATTCGACGAGTTCATCCAATCATAGAATAATGGATTAACCTTGTGTGGTATTTTCTTGTAGAGGAATGTCTATATGATTGCTGCTGGCGTGATCGACTGCGTGTATTTGTTCTGCACAGCGGTCCTCTTTTTGGGAGTCAAGGAGAGAGATGGTGAGAAACTATTTTTTCAATTTAATGCTGATTAAAGCGGACCTGTGGAGGCAGCTATTTTCTGCACTGAGCCAGTATTCAAAGAGCGGGACATCTGCTTGTAATGCTTGTAGAACTACAAGTGCCAGCATGCCCTTTGCTGCCAGTGGTTGACAGAACATGGCGGAGATTGTAGAACTAAAAGTGCCAGCATGCCTTGGCAGCCAGGGACCCTTGAAACATGTAGTTCCACAAACGTAACTACTTACTAGTAAAAAAAAAAAAACACACCTACAGCTTTTTACAAATATTTTTATTGTAATAAAAACCCTTGTGTCACGAACAGCACTCACCTGAGTCTGCGTGACGCTTACGTGACACAGGGTCAACCACAAAGACAACCACCTGGTCTGTCTAAAATGATTAAATCCTTCCCTATCTATGCCACACACTAGCTTTGCGATACTAATTACCACCACCAAGGTTGTTTCGGATAAGAGCTGACACTCTTATTTAGGAAGCCTTCGGTTCTCCCTAGCATTAATCCAACACAATTTACTTTAATCAGAGTTCACTTAAACCACAAGGTTTGCACAGTTTCAATTAGGTAGCGTCTGGACCAAACTGTCGCGTGAATTCATAAGAACACAGAGACTAGAACTTATTAAGTGTAATTTAATATGGAAAATACATCCACAATGCTTAAGATAAAAAGATAATAAAATGACATACAAATAGAGTGCAATTGTTTCTTATAAAATAAAAAGGATAAAACACAGAATTGATACCTCACTTAGAATCAAGTTTGTGGTGCCGGGAGGAGCAGGAAAAAATGGAACCTCTTCAATTAAACTCCCTCAGAAGAAGAACCAGGAGTTACATTTTCAGTACAGTTTTAAAACCCAGCTACAGGGTCCACAGCCCCCCCCCCCTTTCCTGTGACCTTATTCAGCTTGAATCTGTCATTTACATACAACCCAGTCTCTGCAGTCGGCATGTCTGGGGCCTCCCAAACATGTGTGAGATTTCATTGTCTTGCAAGAGATTTCTCCAAAGGCTTTCCCATTTGCGTCCTGCCCTAAATGGTATAAGGTGCTATCCTTATCTACCAGCCCCCCTGGGTGGTTTAACATCCACAAAACCCATTGATCTAACAGCTTCTAAGAGAACCAGGTCACACTATTTCTAGGAAGTAATACACAAACATATATTTGCAGATTTAAACATTAGCTTGCACAGGACACCTTCCCTTTTTAAGAGATGGCATGGGGATTGACTGACAGGTCATTGCCCAAGCCATCTCCCACAGATTCCACCTGGTTCAAATGGAATAGCTGTTAGCCGGGTCTCAATAGGTTCTCTGGGGAGAAGGGTTAAAAAGGGGTTACATATCTCAGACTGCTGGGAATTCTGGTCTGGCAATATCTGTGGGCTAACCTCTGTATTCTTAAAGGGTCCTATCCCTTGCGCTGCAGCTACTAGATCCAATGGCAAGTCCTTCTTCCCCTCATCTGGCAATCTACAGACTGTCAGGGCACACGCATCACTGTCATTAGGAGCCTTCAACAGATTATCATGAAAATTTCTCTCTATCATCCTGGCAGGGGGATCATACCACTGCTTCTGGCTTGTCTGGGCCTGCATCATGTTCTCATGTACCAACCCTGTTGCAGTGTGCACTTTGTCTCTAATTCTCATGTCCTCTAAGTTAAAGCCTGAGGGAACAATGGCCTGGGATTCCTGACACTGCACTTCTAGGTGGGGACACACTATGCAATTCTTATCTTGGGGGCTACGGAACAGGATGCTCCCCTCCCTCTTGGACTCATCTATCTGGGGGTGTAGAGTAACAGGGAGTTTGGGCCCCTCATCTACCTCCTCTAAGCTGTTAGACGGCTGGCTAAGTGAGAGTGGGCTAGCCACTGACCCCCCTGTCTCTATAGAAAACTCAGATGAATGGTCAGAACTCAGATGTAGATCTGAGTGGTGAACATTCGAACTACAGGTCCCAGCAGCAAGGTAAGGATTGCTGTCACTCGCTATTTCCCGTTGGTCAGGACTAGGTGTCTCCCCCCCATGCTCACTAGCTCTGTGTGCAGCTGGTTTAGGCACAGAATATACATCTTCACTCTGCCCGCCCTCCCAGTTACCTTGTACAGCATCTTCTGGGCATATTACCTGGGTAGAAACATTGTCTTTCTCTAGCACAACAGAAGTAATCACATGGGCATCTGACCCATTTCTAGTAAGCATAATATTTACACCAGTATTAATGCCAATTTCTGCAATAACAATGTCCGCTGTCCCTATCCCATGACAAGATGTCAGTGTGAAGACAGGTTTGGATTCTAACACAATACTGTTATTGGCATTATCCTCATTATTCGAATTAGGTACAATAATACATTCTCTTTCCTTGTCACCTCCTGGTGCCTGGGAAAAAACGTGGTTACTCTCAGCAGGTTCTGGTACTGTAACATGGGCGGCATTAAAATCATTACACACTTCAGGTATAATATGGCATTTCCGTTCCCTGTCACACCCTGCTGCCTGGGAACAAACGTTGGTATTCTTAGCTGATTCTAACACAGTGACATTAGCATCATTACCTACATAAGGTAGAATAAGACATTCCCTGTCCCTGTCACATCCTGGTTTACACCTTTCAGGTGCAATTGAACCGACCTTTTCCTTGTCACCTCCTGCTACCTGGGAACAAACTTTGGTACTTTCAGTTGATTCTGACACAGTAACAGGGGTGGCATTGACATCGTCATTACAGACATACTGAGACAACATTCTTCCTAAATCTGTCCCCAGTAACACATCTATAGGCATATTATCTGAGACCCCGACATCCCTTATACCTCTTCCAGCACCCCAATCAAGGTAAACTTTGGCTACAGGTACAGTTAGGTGAATTCCACCCACCCCTTTCACAGAAATACATTTTCCTGGAATGAAGTCCTCTAACCCTACCAGTTCTGAATGAACTAATGTAACATCCGCACCAGTGTCTCTTAACCCCACAGTTACCTTGTCACCCACAGTGACTGTTTGTATGTTGTCCTTCCGGCCCCCTTCTGGTCCCGCAACACACAGGACAGCTGGTGAAGATTGCAGGGAAGGTACCCCCCCAGCGGAGGGTGAACTGGTCTTCTTCTCTGGACAAGCGGTACTAATGTGCCCCACCTGGTTGCACACAAAACACCTGCGGGTGTCTCCCACAGCAGGCTTTGCCCCAACCCTCCCAAAAGATGAAGAAACAGTGGGTGATGGCGTTGAGGGGGGTGGCGTTGATCCTCCTGGCCGGCCCCCTTTCCAGGCCGACTGCCCTGGCACAAAAGTTCCTCTTTTAGCTGCAGGTGCCCGGGTGACAGTGTACTTGTCAGCCAGTCTAGCTGCTTCCGCAGATGATGTAGGATCACGATCCACTACCCATTCCTTCACATCAGCTGGGCACAAAGTCAGAAACTGCTCCTGGATCATCAAATCTTGCAGAGCATCAAAGGTGGTGATCTGTAGCCCTCCAACCCACTGTTTGAATGAAGCACACAGCTGGGCCACAAGTCCTGAATATGTGTCAGAGGCACTGCGTTTTAAATCTCTGAATTTCTGCCTATGCGCCTCTGGGGTGATGTTAAAGCGTTGCAACAGGGCACTTTTGATTGCCTCATAATTTCCGTCCATCTCAGGTGGAAGATCTGCAAAGGCTTCTAATGCTTTACCTTGCAAACCAGGGGTTAAATATTGTGCCCACTGATCTTTGGCCAGTCCATACTGTCTGCATGTCTTTTCAAAACCTCGCAAAAAAGCATCTACATCCCCGTCTTTTTCCAATACAGGGAAATTCTCAGGACGGGGTCTGCTAATACCAGTGTCTTTGGCTTCTAGCTGGCGTTTGAGCTTGGCAAGCTCCAGCTCATATCTCCTATCCGCCTCTCGCTCAGCAGATTCTCTTTCTGCCTGTCGCTCTGCTTGGCGCTCCGCTGCCTCCATAGCAGCGCGCCTCTCTGCTGCCTCCATAGCAGCGCGCCTCTCTGCTGCCTCCATAGCAGCGTGTCTCTCTCTCTCCTGACGGTCAGCAGCTTCCTTCTCCTGGAACTGCTGTATAAGTTGCATTTTAGTTGTAATGTCCGCTGGGCCCAAATATTTCAGGGCGGTTTGCATATAAACGTCCATAGCAGTGTCCACACATGAACCATTAGAATCATCCGAAATTAACCGTCCCTGGTTTTGAGGAATATCCACAGTCAGGTCCGCTCCTGAGTCCTGGCTATGCTCTTCCTCGGACACAACTGTGAGTTGATGTTCATCCCTCTGTACAAGAGCTTCAATCAATTGCTCCTTACTTTTGCCACTGGTGGGAATTCCTGCATCCTCACAATCTGAAATCAGCGCCTCCTTTGTCAAACGTTTATATGCAGCAGCCATTTCCTCAGTTTAATGCCAAATAAAAAAAGATAAGAAAAAAAAAGAGAAGGGGAGGGAAAGAAACAATTGCTGTATGTCTTATAATGTTTTAAGCATTGAGTTCAGTCTCTGGTGAATTAGTCTGTATTTCCTCTCTCAGGGATCACACAACCCTAATTCACTTAAGTTCTTAAAAAAAAATTAAAAATATATCCCACAAGCTTGCCACCAATTTGTCACGAACAGCACTCACCTGAGTCTGCGTGACGCTTACGTGACACAGGGTCAACCACAAAGACAACCACCTGGTCTGTCTAAAATGATTAAATCCTTCCCTATCTATGCCACACACTAGCTTTGCGATACTAATTACCACCACCAAGGTTGTTTCGGATAAGAGCTGACACTCTTATTTAGGAAGCCTTCGGTTCTCCCTAGCATTAATCCAACACAATTTACTTTAATCAGAGTTCACTTAAACCACAAGGTTTGCACAGTTTCAATTAGGTAGCGTCTGGACCAAACTGTCGCGTGAATTCATAAGAACACAGAGACTAGAACTTATTAAGTGTAATTTAATATGGAAAATACATCCACAATGCTTAAGATAAAAAGATAATAAAATGACATACAAATAGAGTGCAATTGTTTCTTATAAAATAAAAAGGATAAAACACAGAATTGATACCTCACTTAGAATCAAGTTTGTGGTGCCGGGAGGAGCAGGAAAAAATGGAACCTCTTCAATTAAACTCCCTCAGAAGAAGAACCAGGAGTTACATTTTTAGTACAGTTTTAAAACCCAGCTACAGGGTCCACAGCCCCCCCCCCCTTTCCTGTGACCTTATTCAGCTTGAATCTGTCATTTACATACAACCCAGTCTCTGCAGTCGGCATGTCTGGGGCCTCCCAAACATGTGTGAGATTTCATTGTCTTGCAAGAGATTTCTCCAAAGGCTTTCCCATTTGCGTCCTGCCCTAAATGGTATAAGGTGCTATCCTTATCTACCAGCCCCCCTGGGTGGTTTAACATCCACAAAACCCATTGATCTAACAGCTTCTAAGAGAACCAGGTCACACTATTTCTAGGAAGTAATACACAAACATATATTTGCAGATTTAAACATTAGCTTGCACATGACACCTTGTTTAATATTTTATTAAACTGCTAAATCCAAAGGTAATCTTGTTCCTTAGTCCATAGAGTATATTCATCCACAGCCTAATCCAAAATGAAATAACCTTTTTAAAAAAACAATGAGATGAACGCAAATGCTCCTTCATCACCATTTCATCATCACCATTTATTTATATAGCGCCACTGATTTTGCAGCGCTGTACAGAGAACTCACTCACATCAGTCCCTGCCCCATTGGGGCTTACAGTCTAAATTCCCTAACATACACACACACACACACAGACAGAGACAGAGACAAGGGTCAACTTTGAAAGCAGTCAATTAACCTACTAGTATTTTTTTGGAGTGTGGGAGGAAACCGGAGAACCCGGAGGAAACCCACGCAAACACCGGGAGAACATACAAACTCCTCACAGATAAGGCCATGGTCGGGAATTGAACTCATGACTCTAGTGCTGTGAGGCAGAAGTGCTAACCACTGAGCCACCGTGCTGCCCTTACAGACCCCCAATGCTAAATTAGATAGAACTGAATGGATGTGGTAATGTCACCTCGGATGCAGTGAGATGATCAAGTACAGTCAGTATCCAATCAGAGCGTTAGTGCTTCACTTCGGCCAACTCTTGTGTCTGCAAGCTTGAAGTGGGAGGAGCTAAGGCAAGATATAGCCAATCCGGGCATGTAAACATCAACGGAATGTAGTGATGTGTCGCATCTGTGTGAAATTAAATTCATAGATCCAGGTTGTTCTTTTTTCCATTCTTACATGTAACAGATGTTTGGAGATGCCGCCTTTTGAATTCAGAAGCAAAACATATGTGATTGTTACTGTCTGATGTGTGGTGTGAGCTGCGACATATCAGAGATTTCCATTCTGCGTGCATTGGGTGTACAGCAGCATGGCCTATATTGCATCCGGCTTACTTATGCCTATAGTGACTCATCTATAATAGATTTGTGCGTAAAGTTGTCCATATCTTCACGTCACCCTTTTATATCACTCAGTACTGTAAAATCCAATTCCCATTGTTTCTGTCCTTGTTATTATGCATATAGGTGTTCAGATACCCAAACAGTACATTGCTTTCTATTCCCAACTAGATTAGTTTTTCTCAATGCTAAGGATCCAAGTTAGAGGTTAGAGCTACATGTAAGATTGCAGCTGTTACTCACATGCCTCAGCGCATCCACACACTTCAGTTTGTACAGCGGTATGGTGAGTAGCATGTATCCTAACATACAGACGTGTCTATATCTATATAGATACAGTGGGAAAAATTTGTCCATCATCATCATTAACTCGGAGCCGCACAAGTCAGAAGCTTATCAAGCAAGTAAAGTTACTGATCCTAAAAATCATATCTGGATGATACGTTTAAGTCAAATCCAGACGCATCTGTAAGGGACACGGTTGACTTGCGTCTTAATGCCCCTCCCGTACTGACCTTATACCTAGACACCCCTCAGCGCTCAATATGGCAATGCACACAAATATCACGTAACGCAAAATTGTGCTCACACACGGTGTGACAGATTTTACACACATCCCCTTTTTATGTGCCACAAATTGATTTACATCCCACTCTATATCAGTTACTAAGTGTACAAATACGGAGGCCATACGCTGTCATCTCACCAGGGGCCTGATTCATTAAGGATCTTAACTTGAGAAACTTCTTATTTCAGTCTCCTGGACAAAACCATGTTACAATGCTAGGGGTGCAAATCAGTATTCTGTTCTGCACATAAGTTAAATACTGACTGTTTTCTCATGTAACACACAAATATCAACTTTAAATTTCAGTGTACAAATAAACTATCAATTATTTGGATGCAAAATAGCTCTACTTTTTTCTGCACTTGTCACTATCATTATGTAGTCTGTCCATCTCCTCTAATTGAAGCCCTTAGTGTATTGCCTTGAACACCATTGGCGTTTTAAATTTCCTCTGCAAAGTCACCGAATCGCGCAGAATCCGCATCTTAATACATTTACCCCCGGGTGTGCAATATTGATAAGGACTAATTCAAAGCTCACTGCAATAAAAGTATTAGTTTAGGGGTTTGGACACTTATGCAACCAAGGTATAGCAGATTTTTTAATTTCACCTATTTTTCCTACAAATTGTCCATTTGTTTTTGTAATTCACTTGTGTTGTTTAGAAGGTCACATTAGTGGTGGTAAAGAGGTCTGGTACGCTTTGTCTTGCTTTCCGGCTCTCGGGCTTCTGGGCGTCGCAGAGTAGACAGAAACAGAATTTTCCTTGTGCCTCTGAATTTTTCAACACTCATTTTTTATGTTTCAATTACAATTACACCTATCACTGTATATTAATACATATTGTTTATTATTATTTCCAGATCCATATGCATTGCTTTCTGGGAAGATTATGCCATTTTGTAGTGGTTTCAAACAGTCTATGCAGCACGGGCCATACTGTTATCTGATAGGCTCCTTCCTGCTCATATCAGCTGCTGTTCAGGTAACTGGGGTCTTGTGATGCTTTTCACCTGGGTAGATGCACATGTCAGTGTAACAGGCCGGGTGGTGGCACATGTCAGTGTAACAGGCTGGGTGGAGGCACATGTCAGTGTAACAGGCTGGGTGGAGGCACATGTCAGTGTAAGAGGCTGGGAGGAGGCACATGTCAGTGTAACAGGCTGGGTGGAGGCACATGTCAGTGTAACAGGCTGGGTGGAGGCACATGTCAGTGTAACAGGCCGGGTGGAGGCACATGTCAGTGTAACAGGCCGGGTGGAGGCACATGTCAGTGTAACAGGCTGGGTGGAGGCACATGTCAGTGTAACAGGCTGGGTGGAGGCACATGTCAGTGTAACAGGCTGGGTGGAGGCACATGTCAGTGTAACAGGCTGGGTGGAGGCACATGTCAATGTAACAGGTTGGGTGGAGGCACATGTCAGTGTAACAGGCTGGGTGGAGGCACATGTCAATGTAACAGGTTGGGTGGAGGCACATGTCAGTGTAACAGGCTGGGTGGAGGCACATGTCAGTGTAACAGGCTGGGAGGAGGCACATGTCAGTGAAACAGGCTGGGAGGAGGCACATGTCAGTGTAACAGGCTGGGAGGAGGCACATGTCAGTGTAACCAGGGCCAGATTAAGGGGGGGGCACAGGGGGCATGTGCCCCGGGCCCCCCTCTCTCTGAGGGCCCCCCGCCGCCGCCGGCCACACGCTGATCGGATCACCTGTCAGTTGGTGATCCGATTCTTCTGCTTGTGCGCGCGGCTGTGGGGCCCCCCTGACGTAGGCGCAACCCCCCCCCTTCCCCCTTCCCCCTCACCCCTCACAAAATGTGTCAGCTGGCCTGATGTACAAGCAGCACCGCGGCTGCTGTACATTCTAAGAGGCCGAAATGGAGCTGCTGCTGCGCATGTGCAGCAGCAGCAGCTCCTAATCCCGGGACAGCTTCATAGATCAGAGAGCCGGCGGTGCCCCAGGGGCTGATCAAGGCGGCATGAAGAGTGGCCAGCTTAACCTGCCAGCCAGAGGCCTGACCAAAGGTGACTGAACATGGGGGGTCTGTGGGTGACAGGAGAGGGTCTGAGTGTCTGTGGGTGACAGGGGAGGGTCTGAGTGTCTGTGGGTGACAGGAGAGGGTCTGTGTGTCTGTGGGTGACAGGAGAGGGTCTGAGTGTCTGTGGGTGACAGGAGAGGGTCTGAGTGTCTGGGTGACAGGAGAGGGTCTGAGTGTCTGTGGGTGACAGGAGAGGGTCTGTGTGTCTGTGGGTGACAGGAGAGGGTCTGAGTGTCTGTGGGTGACAGGAGAGGGTCTGAGTGTCTGTGGGTGACAGGAGAGGGTCTGAGTGTCTGGGTGACAGGAGAGGGTCTGAGTGTCTGTGGGTGACAGGAGAGGGTTTGAGTGTCTGTGGGTGACAGGAGAGGGTCTGAGTTTCTGTGGGTGACAGGAGAGGATCTGAGTGTCTGTGGGTGACAGGGGAGGATCTGAGTGTCTGTGGGTGACAGGAGAGGGTCTGAGTGTCTGTGGGTGACAGGAGAGGGTCTGAGTGTCTGGGTGACAGGAGAGGGTCTGAGTGTCTGTGGGTGACAGGAGAGGGTCTGAGTGTCTGTGGGTGACAGGAGAGGGTCTGTGTGTCTGTGGGTGACAGGAGAGGGTCTGAGTGTCTGGGTGACAGGAGAGGGTCTGAGTGTCTGTGGGTGACAGGAGAGGGTCTGAGTGTCTGTGGGTGACAGGAGAGGGTCTGTGTGTCTGTGGGTGACAGGAGAGGGTCTGAGTGTCTGGGTGACAGGAGAGGGTCTGAGTGTCTGTGGGTGACAGGAGAGGGTCTGAGTGTCTGTGGGTGACAGGAGAGGGTCTGAGTGTCTGGGTGACAGGAGAGGGTCTGAGTGTCTGTGGGTGACAGGAGAGGATTTGAGTGTCTGTGGGTGACAGGAGAGGGTCTGAGTGTCTGTGGGTGACAGGAGAGGGTCTGAGTGTCTGTGGGTGACAGGAGAGGGTCTGAGTGTCTGTGGGTGACAGGAGAGGGTCTGAGTGTCTGTGGGTGACAGGAGAGGGTCTGTGGGTGACAGGGGAGGGTCTGAGTGTCTGTGGGTGACAGGGGAGGGTCTGAGTGTCAGTGGGTGACAGGGGAGGGTCTGAGTGTCTGTGGGTGACAGGAGTGGGTCTGACTGTTTGTAGGTAATAGGAGTGGGTCTGAGTGTGACTGGGTGTCTGTGGGTGACAGGAGTGGGTCTGGGTCATAATCCTTAATCATCTAATCATTATTAGAGAATATATATATATATATATATATATATATATATATATATATATACACATACATACACACACACACACACACACACACACACACTCACATATATAGCAATGATACCGCACATTCAAAAAAAAGAAACCATGATAACATGACACCAATTTTGATATATATATATATATATATATATGTCAAAACTGATGTCATTTTATCAGTGCTTCTTTATTTTTAATGTGCAGTATCAATGCTACTTTCAGGGACGGGCTGGGACAGAGAGCTGGGGGGCATATGCCCGCTGGGCCGGACAGAAAAAAGAGACTATTTTGGGCAGGTCCCTGCACTGGCCCAAGTCTCTATTACTTCTATCATTGGCCGCGGATCCTTACTATACGTTCCCCCCCTTACCCTATGTGTGGCTGCTATTGGTGTCACATGGGACGTGCACCACATGACAGGTGCCGTCCCATGTGTGAAGAAAACAAGGTCATACAGTGCATGGATAGAACAAAGTTTGTGGGTGTAGTATGTAAATATAATGTGTGTGTGAGGGGGGGTAGTATGTTAATAAAATGTGTGAGGGAGAGGGGGTAGTATGTTAATAAAAAGTATGAGGGAAGGGGGGTTCTTAATATATTGTGGGAGGTAGGTTATTAATTTAATCTTGGATTGCAGGTGGATGCTAATTATTTAATGGGTGCTATTTTATTGTGGGGTGATGGTGGGGCAATTTAATTTAATAGTGGGGTCTATCAATTTAAGATGGGGTGATTGGACCTTAAAAGTTAATGCTAGGGTGGTTTGGAAGTTCAAAAATGAATGTTGGTCTGTTTTGGGGAAAATTAGGTCTTTTTATTAAATGTGGATATGAATTATTTAATGCCGTGGATGTGGGAAATGGTTATATTTTTTAAACGCCATTTAATTTATTGCTGAGGCTGTTTGGAGGAAGGGAAATTTGTTTATATATTAAATAGGAATACTATTGTGGTAATAATGCTGGGGCTGGTTGGAATTTTCTAAAATTTCATGTACCCATTTTTTTTTCCATATAGGGCCTCCAACATTCCAGAATCCAGACAAGCAGCAACTGAGCTAAAGACTCCAGCAGCCACAGGTGGGGTCAGTGATAAGAACAGGTAAGAGAGCAGGACAGTCTACCAACTGTCCTGAATCTGGTCGGGCAGTCCTGAATTTGGGTGACTGTCTCGTGTAGTCAGGATTGGGTCCGACTACAAGGACAGTTGGGAGGTATGTCCCACTTCACACTGTACTGCTGGTGAAGGCAGAGCTGTGTGCAATTAACAGTAGTGCACACTGTATTGCCTGTGCATTTGTATAAAATGATAACCATGTTACATCATAGGGGCCCCCCTGTCTAAAGTGCCCCGGGCCCCCCAGAGCCTTAATCCAGCTCTGAGTGTAACAGGTTGGGTGGAGGCACATGCCAATGTAACAGGCTGGGAGGAGGCACATGTCAGTGTAACAGGCTGGGTGGAGGCACATGTCAGTGTAACAGGTTGGGTGGAGGCACATGTCAGTGTAACAGGCTGGGAGGAGGCACATGTCAGTGTAACAGGCTGGGAGGAGGCACATGTCAGTGTAACAGGCTGGGTGGAGGCACATGTCAGTGTAACAGGTTGGGTGGAGGCACATGTCAGTGTAACAGGCTGGGAGGAGGCACATGTCAGTGTAACAGGCTGGGCGGAGGCACATGTCAGTGTAACAGGCCGGGTGGAGGCACATGCCAATGTAACAGGTTGGGTGGAGGCACATGTCAGTGTAACAGGCTGGGTGGAGGCACATGTCAGTGTATCAGGCTTGGTGGAGGCACATGTCAGTGTAACAGGCTGGGTGGAGGCACATGCCAATGTAACAGACTGGGAGGAGGCACTTGTCAGTGTAACAGGCTGGGAGGAGGCACATGTCAGTGTAACAGGTTGGGTGGAGGCACATGTCAGTGTAACAGGCTGGCTGGAGGCACATGTCAGTGTAACAGGCTGGGTGAAGGATCGAGTCTCTGGCTGCAGTTCCTCTCTCAGTATGTTATTGTGATGGGGATAGGGTTTGATGAGTAACAAAAGTTTGAGTGATTTACAGTAGTTCATTGCAAAGGTGAAAACTAAGGTGTAAAACATTTATTTTTGCACCTGAGTATTTTTGTAACCCTGATACCCTGTACATTCTACTCAAGTAAATATGTCTCCACGCTTATTTATTGCCCTGTACACTCTACCCATAGACATAAGTCTCCACACTTAGGAGCAGATTCAATTCTAAAAAAAATTGCCACATAGTGTCCCGGGAACGACAGCGAGACAGAACGCAGCAATTGTTTCTAGTGAACGTACCGCTCACTTATACTAGCATCACATAGTGGTGCGAACATACGTAATCGTCACTCTTTACCGTGTAAACGGTAATAAAGCGCAATGTTCTCAGGGACATCGCGGCCAGTTGAATCTGCTCCTTATTCTAATATACTGTACATCCTACACATATAAATGTATGTCATGTACTAATCAAATACCCTTTACAATCTACCCATAGGAACACATCGCCACACTAATCTAGTGCTCTATAAATCTATACTCTGTGTACCCTGTACACTCTATTCTTAGAAAGATAAATATTTGGTATAATATAATCACATGTAATATTTGGTGATTCAGATAATGCACAATTGTGGTTAGTGCTAGATTAAACTGATCAAATTAATTCAATCACTATCATTTTTTAATAGAAAATGTAACATATATATAACATGTGAAAAAATCTATCTTGTAATGCACATTCTATTCTGTAACAACAACAAACCATTTTGTGACTTTTGAGCAGATTTCATGTTAGAAATGATTTTATATTATTGATTACACGACATCAGAAACTGCATCTGAAGTAATTTTTGTGTAACAAAATGAATGTTTTGTGGCATATCATTTAATGATGTGCAGATTGACGCATAATTATGTAGACAGAATGAATGGCAAATGGCACCCCATAATCTAATACCCTGTAGTGATAGAGATAGGCCTATCTACACTGACCGGTATGTTGTACGGCATTAAAGGTGGTAAACCCCTCAAAATCTTCAGTTTATGAATGGTGTGAGCCTTTGAAAAATGGTAGTTAGTATTACATGAGCCCACATTGAGAAACTGGCTCTCTGATACTTGTTTTATTGTCTTGTGAACCTTGTATGTTGCTTTATCCTTTTGTGACCTATAATTCAATACAGAACTGTAAGTTTTTCCTGCTCAGTAAAGACAAACCAAAACCCTTTAGTAAAGTGAGACGTTACAATCTCAGTAAGCACCTCCAAAAATGTACTAGTCTCACCAGCTCAGTAAACATATCTGGAATCTCACCAGCTCAGTAAATAGCTCCGACATCTCACCAGCTCAGTAAATAGCTCCGACATCTCACCAGCTCAGTAAATAGCTCCGACATCTCACTAGCTCAGTAAATAGCTCCGACATCTCACCAGCTCAGTAAATAGCTCCGACATCTCACCAGCTCAGTAAATAGCTCCGACATCTCACAGCTCAGTAAATAGCTCCGACATCTCACCAGCTCAGTAACTAGTTCTGACATCTCACCAGCTCAGTAAATAGCTCCGACATCTCACCAGCTCAGTAAATAGCTCCGACATCTCACAGCTCAGTAAATAGCTCCGACATCTCACCAGCTCAGTAAATAGCTCCGACATCTCACCAGCTCAGTAACTAGTTCTGACATCTCACCAGCTCAGTAACTAGTTCTGACATCTCACCAGCTCAGTAAATAGCTCCGACATCTCACCAGCTCAGTAAGTAGTTCTGACATCTTACTAGATTAGTTATCATCTGACATTTTACCAGCTCAGTAACCCCACCAAAATCCCCTGAGCTCAGTAAGAATCTTAATTCTTAAGTTTCATAAGCACCAATGAAATCTTACAATCTCATAACTACCTCTGACATGTCATCTGCTCAGTAACCTGTTTAAATGTTACCAACATATTTCTAACTTTACCCCAATATTCAATGCCACGTTTTATATTCAGACTAACAGGTCATTATTAACTGACCTTATAACGTCTACTTGGCCGCACAGGACCATCCACATTGGAGAGATCCGGATGTCCACCTGAATGTTCAGATCCTGTGTAGTCCAACGACCGCGCTCACTGTCAGATCACGGTCATTGTCAGATCACGGTTACTGTCAGATCACGGTCACTGTCAGATCACGGTTACTGTCAGATCACGGTCATTGTCAGATCACGGTCACTGTCAGATCACGGTTACTGTCAGATCACGGTCACTGTCAGATCACGGTCACTGTCAGATCACGGTCATTGTCAGATCACGGTCATTGTCAGATCACGGTCACTGTCAGATCACGGTCATTGTCAGATCACGGTCATTGTCAGATCACGGTCATTGTCAGATCACGGTCACTGTCAGATCACGGTCATTGTCTTCATTCACTGTTTAACTTTTTTCTTCTACTTTATCAGCTGCAACAGAGCAACTTTGTCCTTTTTTGCACACATGCTGCAGCTGACCTGCGGGACCACTTCCAGAACCTGGTGCTGACCATCCTGGTGAGTGAGAATTCCATTCTCTTCGTGGCATCGAGGGTGAAATAAGTCTTTGTATCGTCTACCCATGTCCCTGACTATATACATTTCTAAGATAGCCCCGTCCCTGTCCACCGCAGGACTGCCCAGCTGGTTGTGTTTTTCCAAGTCCCTTTTATATCTCCTACCTCTCCTGAGAACCTCTGTAGACTCTATTGTACAACATGAGCTGGTTCTAGTGTGAGTTCCGCGATGGAATCATTTAAGATATTTTAATCAATAATCAAGTTGTTATTTTGCAGTCATCTAAAGCTAAACGTTAGGGGCCCGGCTAACGTACCCTGGGGGCATCTGGTTTGTGATCCCATCCCTGTGTTCACGTATTCACCCGTTTACTTGTAACGTAGAACAGATTATAATTCCAGGAGTGGTTCCATAATAATAGCGATCCTATGTGTAATAACGTCCCTTCACTGTCTCCAGATCTCCGCTGTGCTGAGCATCCCCTTCTGGCAGTGGTTCCTGCAAAGATTCGGGAAGAAAATAGCAGCCTTTGGAATCTCTGTGAGTTCTGTGTATAATCCCCAGGAATTCTTCCTGATATTCATAGTGTCTGCTCCAGGGGAGGGCTGGTAAATTTTAGCCCCGGGGCATGACCCAACTCAGCAGCCTGTAATGGAAAAAAATGCAGGTGGCCCGGTGACCCAGCTCAAGGTAGCCCACTATGGGACCGGCCCAGGGGGACAGTTGCCCCCCAGCCAAGCCCACCCCTGGTCTGCTCCTATGTTTGTTAGATGCAGAGTCTGCCCTCACTACTGGCTGACGAGGGACAAATATTTTTGTGCCTGCAAATATATGATAGTGTGTGGACTTTACAACTTTTAGTGGAGCAGGAATGTATTACTTCCAAGCAATAGTATTTTTTATATAAATAATACATACATACATACTACTACTACTACTACTACTACTACTACTACTACTACTACTAATAATAATAATATAAGTAATATAACAATTTGTTTAAAATGAAAAACTTTTTTGTTCTTAGTGTGACATTTGTTTCCTACTTTTACTAATTAGATAAGTTTGACACTAAGACTTACAGATATTCTGAATTATTAATGACCACACATATGTACATTGCTTTAACTAGAATTGGTGTCTCTCATTATCCAGATAATTACATTTACTAGAAATTAAATGTATTTCCCTGTTTATATGGGAGACTTCTATAATAAGTCTCCTCCATGTGAGATCCATGAATCGGTAACATACATTTTATATCAGTTATTTTACAATATTAGCTCATTCTGCCAAGATGATGTCTCTCTAAGTGGGTGTTACTATTCTGTATACTGAGGTCACGTGGTACTAAGAGAGACCATTCTCCTCTACTGAGATGTGTGAACACATTTAGGATATTAAAGTATCCTGTGCCAGATAATACTGATAACAGTACAGATACTGAAACAGGAATATAGCAGCATGCAGTGAGCAACTTCTCAATTATTTTCATTGTAAACAGTATGTCCAGCCAAGCTATCAGTGACGAACACATATAATGGTGTCACGGTAGGAAGCAGTGATGTGTACGTCATGTAAGGGGAGTGTCACGGTAGGGAGCGGCATCGTGTACGTCATGTTACAGGAGTGTCACGGTAGGGAGCGGCGACGTGTACGTCATGTTAGGGGAGTGTCACGGTAGGGAGTGGCGACGTGTACATCATGGTAATGGAGTGTCACGGTAGGGAGCGGCGACGTGAACGTCATGTTATGGGAGTGTCACGGTAAGGAGCGGCGATGTGTACGTCATGTTAGGGGAGTATCACGGTAGGGAGCGGCGATGTGTACGTCATGTTAGGGGAGTATCACGGTAGGGAGCAGCGACGTGTACGTCATGTTAGGGGAGTGTCACAGTAGGGAGTGGCGACGTGTACTTCATGTTAGGGGAGTGTCACGGTAGGGAGCGGAGATGTGTACGTCATGTTAGGGGAGTGTCACGGTAGGGAGTGGCGATGTGTGCTTCATGCTAGGGGAGTGTCACGGTAGGGAGCGGCGACGTGTACATCATGTTAGGGGAGTATCACGGTAGGGAGTGGCGACGTGTACGTCATGTTAGGGGAGTGTCACGGTAGGGAGCGGCGACGTGTACGTCATGTTAGGGGAGTGTCACAGTAGGGAGTGGCGATGTGTACGTCATGTCAGGGGAGTGTCACGATAGGGAGCGGCGACGTGTACGTCATATTACGGGAGTGTCACGATAGGGAGTGGCGATGTGTACGTCATGTTAGGGGAGTGTCACGGTAGGGAGCGGCGATGTGTACGTCATGTTAGGGGAGTATCACGGTAGGGAGCGGCGATGTGTACGTCATGTTAGGGGAGTGTCACTGTAGGGAGTGGCGATGTGTACGTCATGTTAGGGGAGTGTCACGGTAGGGAGCGGCGATGTGTACGTCATGTTAGGGGAGTGTCACGGTAGGGAGCGGCGACGTGTACGTCATGTTAGGGGAGTGTCACGGTAGGGAGCGGCATTGTGTACGTCATGTTAGGGGAGTGTCACGGTAGGGAGCGGCGACGTGTACATCATGTTAGGGGAGTATCACGGTAGGGAGCGGCGACGTGTACGTCATGTTAGGGGAGTATCACGGTAGGGAGCAGCGACGTGTACGTCATGTTAGGGGAGTGTCACGGTAGGGAGTGGCGACGTGTACATCATGTTAGGGGAGTATCACGGTAGGGAGCGGCGATGTGTATGTCATATTACGGGAGTATCACGGTAGGGAGCGGCGACGTGTACATCATGTTAGGGGAGTGTCACAGTAGGGAGCGGCGACGTGTACGTCATGTTACGGGAGTGTCACGATAGGGAGCGGCGACGTGTACATCATGTTAGGGGAGTGTCACGGTAGGGAGCGGCGATGTGTGCTTCATGTTAGGGGAGTGTCACGGTAGGGAGCGGCGACGTGTACATCATGTTAGGGGAGTATCACGGTAGGGAGTGGCGACGTGTACGTCATGTCAGGGGAGTGTCACGGTAGGGAGCGGCGATGTGTACGTCATGTTAGGGGAGTATCACGGTAGGGAGCGGCGACGTGTACGTCATGTTAGGGGAGTGTCACGGTAGGGAGCGGCGACGTGTACATCATGTTAGGGGAGTGTCACAGTAGGGAGCGGCGACGTGTACATCATGTTAGGGGAGTGTCACGGTAGGGAGCGGCGATGTGTACTTCATGTTAGGGGAGTGTCACGGTAGGGAGCGGCGACGTGTACATCATGTTAGGGGAGTATCACGGTAGGGAGTGGCGACGTGTACGTCATGTCAGGGGAGTGTCACGGTAGGGAGCGGCGATGTGTACGTCATGTTAGGGGAGTATCACGGTAGGGAGCGGCGACGTGTACGTCATGTTAGGGGAGTGTCACGGTAGGGAGCGGCGACGTGTACATCATGTTAGGGGAGTGTCACAGTAGGGAGCGGCGACGTGTACATCATGTTAGGGGAGTGTCACGGTAGGGAGTGGCGACGTGTACGTCATGTTAGGGGAGTGTCACAGTAGGGAGCGGCGACGTGTACGTCATGTTAGGGGAGTGTCACGGTAGGGAGCGGCGATGTGTACGTCATATTACGGGAGTGTCACGATAGGGAGTGGCGATGTGTACTTCATGTTAGGGGAGTATCACGGTAGGGAGCGGCGACGTGTACATCATGTTAGGGGAGTGTCACGGTAGGGAGCGGTGACGTGTACGTCATGTTAGGGGAGTATCACGGTAGGGAGTGGCGACGTGTACATCATGTTAGGGGAGTATCACGGTAGGGAGCGGCGACGTGTACATCATGTTAGGGGAGTGTCACGGTAGGGAGCGGCGACGTGTACATCATGTTAGGGGAGTATCACGGTAGGGAGCGGCGACGTGTACATCATGTTAGGGGAGTGTCACGGTAGGGAGCGGCGACGTGTACATCATGTTAGGGGAGTATCACGGTAGGGAGCGGCGACGTGTACATCATGTTAGGGGAGTGTCACGGTAGGGAGCGGCGACGTGTACATCATGTTAGGGGAGTATCACGGTAGGGAGCGGCGACGTGTACATCATGTTAGGGGAGTGTCACGGTAGGGAGTGGCGACGTGTACATCATGTTAGGGGAGTATCACGGTAGGGAGCGGCGATGTGTACGTCATATTACGGGAGTGTCACGATAGGGAATGGGCGATGTGTACTTCATGTTAGGGGAGTATCACGGTAGGGAGCGGCGACGTGTACATCATGTTAGGGGAGTGTCACGGTAGGGAGCGGCGACGTGTACATCATGTTAGGGGAGTATCACGGTAGGGAGCGGCGACGTGTACATCATGTTAGGGGAGTGTCACGGTAGGGAGTGGCGACGTGTACATCATGTTAGGGGAGTATCACGGTAGGGAGCGGCGATGTGTACGTCATGTTAGGGGAGTGTCACGGTAGGGAGCGGCGATGTGTACGTCATGTTAGGGGAGTGTCACGGTAGGGAGCGGCATTGTGTACGTCATGTTAGGGGAGTGTCACGGTAGGGAGCAGCGATGTGTACGTCATGTTAGGGGAGTGTCACGGTAGGGAGCGGCGACGTGTACATCATGTTAGGGGAGTATAACGGTAGGGAGCGGCGACGTGTACATCATGTTAGGGGAGTGTCACGGTAGGGAGCGGCGACGTGTACATCATGTTAGGGGAGTGTCACGGTAGGGAGCGGCGACGTGTACTTCATGTTAGGGGAGTGTCACGGTAGGGAGCGGCGACGTGTACATCATGTTAGGGGAGTGTCACGGTAGGGAGCGGCGACGTGTACATCATGTTAGGGGAGTGTCACGGTAGGGAGCGGCGATGTGTACGTCATGTTAGGGGAGTGTCACGGTAGGGAGCGGCGATGTGTACGTCATGTTAGGGGAGTGTCACGGTAGGGAGTGGCGATGTGTACATCATGTTAGGGGAGTATCACAGTAGGGAGTGGCGACGTGTACGTCATGTTAGGGGAGTGTCACGGTAGGGAGTGGCGACGTGTACGTCATGTTAGGGGAGTGTCACGATAGGGAGTGGCGATGTGTACGTCATGTTAGGGGAGTGTCACAGTAGGGAGCGGCGACGTGTACATCATGTTAGGGGAGTATCACAGTAGGGAGTGGCGACGTGTACGTCATGTTAGGGGAGTGTCACGGTAGGGAGTGGCGACGTGTACGTCATGTTAGGGGAGTGTCACGATAGGGAGTGGCGATGTGTACGTCATGTTAGGGGAGTGTCACGGTAGGGAGCGGCGACGTGTACATCATGTTAGGGGAGTATCACAGTAGGGAGTGGCGACGTGTACGTCATGTTAGGGGAGTGTCACGGTAGGGAGCGGCGACGTGTACGTCATGTTAGGGGAGTGTCACGATAGGGAGTGGCGATGTGTGCTTCATGTTAGGGGAGTGTCACGGTAGGGAGCGGCGATGTGTACGTCATGTTAGGGGAGTGTCACTGTAGGGAGCGGCGACGTGTACGTCATGTTAGGGGAGTGTCACGGTAGGGAGCAGCGATGTGTACGTCATGTTAGGGGAGTGTCAAGTAGGGAGTGGCAACGTGTACGTCATGTTAGGGGAGTGTCAAGTAGGGAGTGGCGACGTGTACGTCATGTTAGGGGAGTGTCACTGTAGGGAGCAGCGATGTGTATGTCATGTTACGGGAGTGTCACGATAGGGATCGGCGATGTGTACGTCATGTGAGGGGAGTGTCACGTAAGGAGTGACGACGTGTACGTCATGTTAGGGGAGTGTCACTGTAGGGAGCAGCGATGTGTATGTCATGTTACGGGAGTGTCACGATAGGGATCGGCGATGTGTACGTCATGTGAGGGGAGTGTCACGTAAGGAGTGACGACGTGTACGTCATGTTAGGGGAGTGTCACGCTAGGGAGCAGTGACTTTTATGTCACAGTACAGGGATGCCATGGTAGGGAGCAGTGACATTTACATCATGTTAAACGGGATAATAATCAGTATTTTGCTGTCTTCACCTTCTCCATTGCAGTGGATGATCCCGTTTGCCGTCATGCTGGTGGTCATACCAAATCTCATTGTAGCATACATGGTTGCTGTGACATCAGGATTCAGTATTGCCGCCTCTCTGCTTTTACCATGGTCAGTGTCACGTGTAGTTTGTAAGTATTAACCTTTTCAATACAAGTAATGACTGTCCTCTGACATAAGTACATGGATGTAAATCCCATTCCCTCCTATAACATTATCTTCCACTTACTATGGCCCTTTTACCTGACCTGTGTACAATCTATGTACGCTAGGTGCAATAATAACAATAATAATACAAATTGCATATCTAAGTCTTTCTGGCCATGGTCCATCCCCTCATTGCACAAAATGGCCGCCTTCACCGTCTATATTCGATGTGTGAAATTTAACGTATATTTTGTGTCAGTGAACAAAGGTAAGAGCAAATATGTTTATGTCCGTCTTCCTTGGGGTGATTTGTCATCTTGTTCGATCTCCCAAGGTCCATGCTTCCTGACGTAGTGGATAACTTCCGTCTAACGAATCCTCGCGCCAAGGGACTAGAGGCCATTTTCTATTCTTCATTTGTCTTCTTCACTAAGCTGTCCGCAGGGATCGCGCTGGGAATATCTACCATGAGCCTGGAGTAAGTGATGGAACTGTTATATTTTTCTGCAGCCAATTTATCACCAACTCATCGGCTATATAGCACAGGTCACCTGGGAAATCAAGTAGTCAGTACTCTATTAGTGGTAATGCCGGAGGTCTTTTTATGGCTGCTCGGCTTCACACTTTCACTGACATGCATGTCCCACAATGCACTGCTGTCATTTCTGCCCTAGTCTTGCTTAAAAAAAAAAAAATAACGGAAAAAACGTTTTATTATTTTACTTTGTCTCATATTTTCAGGAGTGTAGTAAAATATGTCAGAGCTCAAGTCATACGACCTCTTGTTAAAACCGGATATGGGTACCTGCACCACTTATTTTCTGTGAATAAATCAATTTATTTCCCAGACAAGCAGACCGCCCTCCCGGATCCCACCCAACTCCCTACTGAAGTGGGTGGAGACAGGGTGGAGTCAAAGTGGAGTCATAGCCCCTCCCCACACTTGACACCTGACATTGAGCATTTTGAATATTGCCAAATATGGTTTATATGAGGAGCACACATTGGTCATGATATGTATTTGCAACAGCAAGATGTCATGTACAAATAACAGCTGATACTGAGGTGATTATTCCACCTAAACGTTTTACTAAAGAGGGTTTGAAGGTTCTCAATAAATCTCCCAGAATAATATATTGAAAAATTGGCAAGCCTATGGGGCCCCTTTGGTCGTGGGGCCCCTGGGCAGCTGCCCAGCGTGCCGATGCGTTAAGACGGTTCTGGGCTGCTTGCATTGTATGAAGGCAACAAGTACTATTTAAACAAGGACATGTGCATACAGTATGGTAGTAAACTTAATTCATTTTCCAAAGCAATTAAAGTAAAACAGTGGTTTTAATGTAGAACTTTATATTTTGACAGACGCATCTTCATTTACCTTGCTTCAAAGTAAAAAGCAAATACCATAAGTTCACTAAACTCTAGGGGCTCAATTCATCTAGGAACGGAAAATGAACACAATTTATAAAATGGGCATAAATTAGATGCACATATGCTGTATTCAAGCACAAGAGAAAATCAAGACATGTTTCCATTTCAATATGGGTATACGTACTCTCCGGCTGTACGTTACGTGTCGTATGCAGACAGACAGACTGCGGGATACACACATGTATGTGTGCAATATAAAGTCCAACCAGAAAAATATTAAATACACCAACACCTCTTAATACAATAATCATTAATATAATTTATTTATATATATATATAACATAAAATACTAAAATTAGGATTTTTTTAATGCATACTTTACATAAAAAGCATCTTTAGTTTGTCCTAATTGCATACACATGTTCTAGCATGTATACACACATGTTCTAGCATGTATATACACATGTTCTAGCATGTATACACATCCATCATCACTATCACTCAGCACTGACACCTGCCCTGTAGCTGGAACAGGGGATATAGCTAAAAACCACGTATCTGAGAGATGCCCAGAGCTTCAGTCGGCTGCAATGTCTGGACCTTGCATGCCCTTACTGTACATTGTCTATGTTAGTCCTCGCCTTACGCATTTCACATCGTAGGCAGTAGGAAGCGTCATTTCTATGCGGACATGAATGGCGCGCAGTTGTGGCGTCTGGCGTAAGTCTCTTCCTTGCGTCTTCGCAGAGCGATTTTGTGCAAGATACGGCGCGTAAACGGATGTACGTTCCAAGTGGATCAGGCCTTAAATCTATAATTAAAAGGTTTTCAGATAATTTCTGTATGTAAACCTGCCACCTATACACATTGGAGGTTTCCATTGAGTGGACTGAACTAATACTCAGCAGTGTCAATTTACTACAAAATAGTACGTCTCAAATATTAGTCAGACCTCAGTGACTGGTTCCATGACAGGCTGCATAGTGGTTCAGCCGACAAAATGGCCGCCTCCACCCTGTGTAGGCGACAGGTTCATCCGAGATCCAGTAAAGCCGCTTCTGGACATAATGGTGTGTAGATTTCATGGTGTCTCTGCCCTTCTGGAACTGGTTCATATTAGCTCTAGATTGACCAGTTCATTAGCAGTTCTGGTTGATACCAAGATCAAAGCCTTACCCTATTCTGGGAAACCCCCAGGATTAAATCCAATTAGAGAGCAGCGCTGATCCAAAGAGGAAGGTGTAAACTCTGGGCCTCCCATCAATAATCTGGTCTTAGCTCGCTGTCCTCGGAAGCTGTTCGGGCCCACCAATACGTAGCTCAATTCCCAGCAAAGATTCCCCTTTGTTGTGATATAAGGGAGGGAGCTCCCATGCCTGATTATCGTCCTTTCCTCCACTGTGTTCCTCTGACTGATTCTATATAATATAAAGCGGTTCTACAAAGTGCACAAGGGTTATTGTTGTATGAACTCCTCACAGCTGATAATGTATACAGCCATCCTTACCATGGCGGCAGAACATTATGTATTGGGTGCAATGTGAGAGATCATTAGAGTATACTGTCTGTGGAGTGTGCACTGTGAGGAGCCCTGCATAACCTTTACTCCGATCTTCCAGAGCCCTTGTGGGTACTTGGATTACTGACTAGTGCTGTTTCTCTTCTTGCGGGTGACAGATTTGCTGGATACAGTAGCGCGGCGTGCAAGCAGACCCCCCAAGTGGTGCTGACCCTCCAGCTCCTCATCGGTGCCGTCCCTGCTGTCCTCATCATCATAGGATTAGTCATCCTGATCTTCTACCCAATCACTGAAGACACAAGAAGGGAAACTGAGCTCGCACTGGATGTGATGAGGTAACAATAGTAACTGGAAGCACAGCAAGTGCTCAGCGGAACCCCTTATTTATTCTCTTTAATCTAACTCTTCATATAAAGTGCTCAGGAGAAGAGAGCACATTGGCAGCTGCTGGAAGTAATACTTACAGTTGCAAACCACAACACTACATATAAATATATAACGTCATGTTTGGAAATTGACACTAACTGGAATTTAATAGCGATAACAGAGATATCAGGCACTTCCTGAAAATTGCCTAATTGCCTGGGATTGTCTTAACAATTATTTGCCCATTTCGGCGACACTGCACTGAACAGCAGCCGCGGCGCTGTCAAAGAAGCGTCTGCGGCGGTGCTGTATTGAACTACAATACAGCACCGCAGCGGACTCTTCTTTGACAGCGCCGTGGCTGCTGTATAGTACAGTGCCGCTATGTAGGGACACTGTTCTTCGCCGAGGGGAGGGGTTTCTGGAGAACCAGAAACCACCCCTGTGTGTGACACTGACTTTAAAGTGCATCCATGACCTACAGCGGAGGCAGACATTTTGTTAGCTCAACCAGTAGTCAACAAGAACTGGTGGCATCGCCTCAGCCTATCACTTCACCAGAAACCAGTGACATCACTGAGGCACAATGAATAGGTTGCATTCATTGGTTTATGCCACTATATGGCTGCCTCCACTGTGTGCAACAAATGGGGAAAAAATAAAAAAAAAGGAATCTCCTAGCAGCCTATCGGTGGTGCAATGTGCTTTACTCTCCATAATCAGCACTTAGATTATATTTGTGGCTATATAAGCATGCATCCAACACAACCAATCAGAGATGAAACAGAGCAGTAAAACTAATGAAAATGTTGTAAATATATGTCATGAAATAAAATAGCATTTATATTAAAAACACAGAAAACAAAGCTCTGGACCTAATCACACCAATATACAACTAATATCAATATTCTCCAGTAATATACGTACAAGATACATGGTGAGTGCGTTACTGGATCTAAATCACTACTAGTTGTAATAGTGAATGCCCAGAGTTCTGTCTTCTGATTGTTCTAGTATGAATGGCACATAATGAATACCTGGGACTACTGTATATTGGTAATAAACCACTTCTATTATTTTACCCAATATATTTTTCCCAGATTACGGACTCGACGCTCAACCCTTATTGTCATCTGAAGCGACTTCTTTGTTCCACGGAGAGAAAACCACCAGATACCAAGACCCCGCTCACGTCAGAGGCTGAACTGTCTAAATAACCTAAAAACGGCGCCGGTCGTGGTAAACATCCCGGTGACTCGGTAGCCGCGAGCTTCCAACTTATGTTTTACCGTGAGATATCGGGGTAGAAGAACAGCGCAACAAATCAGATCCCACACGCGGACGTTGTTGTTCAAAGCTGTGACCGTAGTCCAATGCATTTACCATTCTGCTATGTATCACATATTGCTGCAGGAATTAATTTATCAAAGATACAAAACTGTTACAATTGTAAAAAAAATAAGTATTTTGATTTAAATTATGTATGAAACTATCTTATTTTAAAAATATATATTAACTACTATGGCATCATTCATACAGATGGCTGTATAGCAGATATTATCTTTTATTTTTGTAGCGGATTAAAGTGTAACCTTCCTTGCACACATGGAGGTAGTCATCATTCATTAGGAGCTTGTTTGTGTGAGGCCACAGTGCATTGTACAATACAATTTATATTTAAATAAAACATATAAACGTGTTGCCTTAACCCACAATGACCACACCGTACTGGCAGCTATGGGCTCAGGGGCTGGCTGGGCTGGGGGGAAGTTGTAGGCTACTTGGGCTGGGTCACTGGACTACCTGCATTGTTTCCCTTTAAAATGTTCCTAATAGGCTGCTGAGTGGCGTCTCGTTCCCTGGAGTAAAATGCGCCACCCAGCCCTGTATGGGTTATAGAGTATTCTTGTTTATAAAAGTTATTACACCGGCACTTTCAGGGTACTTTTAACCTAAGTAAAGGTATGTTAGGGGTGGCCGTGTCTGAGCATAGTCACAGTGTGCGTTAATCCGGCCACATTCGTGGCAATAGTTCCAGTGACATTGGCACAATAACCTCATCAGAATGGACAGTTATCAGGTGTGGTTTTATATTAGGTAGGAGAAGGACTATCTGTGAGGTGATCTACTGGTTAAGAAGGGATTCGGCCCATTGATTGGTACACTGAACATTCAAATCTTAATCTTGACACCTATGCAGGGCCGCCAAGAGGGATTTCGGGACATGGCACAGCAACTTCTTGGGGCCCCCTATCCACAGCCATAGAATGTGGCTTGGCCACACCAGGTTGGTGGCTCCTTTAACTGCCTAGGCAGGCCAGGTTCCCGGTACCTGCTCCCCCCACTCGCGGCACCCCTGTACTGATGTGTGGCACAATTGCAAAGCCGCTCAGGACAAGGAGCAATACAGGTCCCACTGTGCTCAGTTTTACCAAGCATTAACTCCTTTCCTCGGGCATTTATAAGAGAATCTGTGATTTCAATGAATATAAACAGATTGCACAGAAGTGTGACAATTACTTTTATTCCCCCCCTCTCTGTTCCACCAGCTCCCGTCAATGGTATGCCACGCTGCAAGGGGAACCCTACAAAAAAAAAAAAGAAAGAAAAGTATTTTGGTACAGGGCACTCTGGATTTCAATATTATGTTTTTGGCTTTTTTAAATTAATAATACTATTGATTAAATATCTATTGGTGTGTAAAAAAAACTGATTAAAATCTTAAAGCCAACAGCCGCCAGTCCATTTCAAATACCTGAATCTAATATATTATCAATAATTGCTTTTCATAATAATATGAATTATTAATTTATATTACTAATAACAATATTGCTCAATTTGTGTTATTGAACTAATATAATATTTTAATCAATCATGGCATCAGCTTAATTCATTATTCAGGGAATCTCTACTTAGTCTATTTCTTATTATTTGCAGGCCAAAAATGATAGGTTTTCTAATAAAGATACTTTTTAAGATTAGGCGTACTGAGCATTACACTTTACAGTCATATATAAGATTTGGGGACTCTTGTTTCCCTGTTATATTACGCTGTTTCTAGCAGCTTATTGAATTTTCATCTCACCAGTCTACAATAAGCCTGTATATATTGCAACAAACATGTTATTGTACCATTCATTGACCTGATTGCTACTAGAAAGGCTTTAATATATCTCTTATGCTTCTATTGTGTTATAAATGCAGGACTCCCACCTTCACCTTTCCCTAACGTTAAATATCTTGTCCTGCAACATGAAATGACTTTTTTTTTTCTTTCCTGCATAAGTAATGAACGCCCCATTGTTCCCAGCTCCTTCCATGAGAAACAAAGCTTTTTTTCCGGTTTCTAAATCCCCGCTTTCTGTATGACCAGAAACATTTCCCATCAGTCCGTAGGGAATCCTAACATAGCACAGTAATAGGATCTCACTGGCCTTTACATCAAAATCCAATTGTACAAAATAAGAGAGAAAGAAGGAGCTCTCTGCATCGACAAACACTGATTTCATTCCGCTACGTCCTTCATTGTATAACAAGACTAATACATGACGATCACCCTTCTACATCTTGGGGTGTGCAGTATATGTCAAAGCTTCATACTGGAGATCTGTAACTGAAATATTATTTCATTGAATTCTTATATTTAACGTGAAAGCAGCACTTTTGCAGCAGTCATATAAAGAAATGGACTTTCATCATCATAATCATCATCTATTTATTTATATAGCACCACTAATTCTGTAACGTTGTACAGAGAACTCATTCACATCAGTCCCTGCCCCATTGGAGCTTACAATCTAAATTCCCTAAAACACACACAGACTGAGAGAGACTAAGGGCAATTTAATAGCAGCCAATTAACCTACCAGTATGTTTTTGGAGTGTGGGAGGAAACCCGAGCACCCGGAGGAAACTCACGCAAACATGGGGAGAACATACAAACTCCACACAGATAAGGTCATGGTCGGGAATCGAACTCATGACCCCAGTGCTGTGAGGCAGAAGTGCTAACCACTAAGACACAGTGCTGCCCACAGCTATGAACAAGGAAGAGATTGGTCGCTCCCGTCATTTTATAAATACACGTGTGAAGGTAAAAATATAGATAAAACCTATGGAACAGGGCGTGACCTGACAGCCATACTGTTCAGACGGAGTATCTGTCAGCTCTCCTCTGATCGATCAAAAATCACCAGCCATCAGCGTTAGTTCGCCTTCATAAAGGTTTCTGCTTCTGACCTCCACTGGGGTGATCAGGGCTGGATTAACCCGAGGTCTAACTGGGATATAGCCCAGGGGCCTCGGGCATCCAGGGGGCCGTTCAAAGTTTTCAGCAGCATTATTGATCGGTCCGGGGGCGGGGGCGCCCCCAGCCCGATCAATGCTGCTGAGCACAGTCAGTTCAGTCCTCCGTCCCCGGCGCTCAGTAATCTGTTTACTGAGATGATCTCGCGAGTGAACTCTCGCGAGATCTCCTCAGTAAGGAGCTTACAGCACGCCGGGGACGGAGGACTGAACTGACAGGTAAGTGCTTGGGGGGGGGGCAGGTGGCTCACATTGGGGGCCTCACGGGGCAATGGAGGCCCCCTTAGCCCAGGGGCCTCCAATCCCTTAATCCGGCCCTGGGGGTGATTCCCCCCCCCCCCCCCCAAGAAATTTGAGGGCTTAAGCCGCCCTACTAGTTGCCGTGTGTCACCTGAACAGCACTTGGATCTAACAGAGAGGGGATCCACGGCCTGGAGTGGCCCGTACCTGGGCCCCACACTGTTGGATCTTGAAAAGCCCATAACCCCCCTCCTCCAGCACTCACTGCCCACACAAGGCACCCGGCTATTCTATGCACCGTAAGTATCTCTCTGGTCCATCTATGAGCACACGCTGACTGGAAGACTTTTGTATCTGGCCGAGCTGCATAACTACAGGAATAACTGGGACTCTTACCTACGCTCCATGGTCTTTGGTCCCGCTGTGTGGCCCCATTGTCGACTCTCCAGAGTCTTCCAGAGTTCACTCCATCCCCGGCAGTAGAAACCGGAAGTTCCCGGTCCGTCGCTGCGCCCGCACTTCCGGCGCGTTACCGGCTCTTGAGACTGGGCTCATAGGTCAGCAGTCCTCCGGAGAGACCCTCTACTGTGGGCTCCGGTCAGTGCCTCTACATGGGGAACAACTTTAGTGGGTCTCAACCACCTGACCAGCAGTGCTCCACTTGTCACTATCCAAGCTGCTGCAATACACCAGCTGATTCCAGGTCAGTACCTCTGGGGATATTTGAGCCATCAGGGCTTGAATCACAAGATATTCTACAGCCCCAGTATACAGTTCTGCCTGACTTTACATCGCAGCCGATTCTTAGTTTGCAACTCTATTGTTGGACCCTCTTGACTGACGCAGCGGTCGGGACCCCTGACTGGACCAAGTGCGGCGACATATGGGTCTTGTGCTTGTAGGAACTCAACCCACATCTGCGGCACCCACTACCACTACTACTGTTGTAACAACATCATAGGGGTGGGGTACCTCATCGTTGTCCCTGAGAGGGGCGGCCGGTTGCAGGCCTACCGCTGCTTATCATTCTGGTGAGGACTGGTTCTCACCCGGGTGGGAACTGTCACAAATGGATCCAGATGCCCCAACTACCATCAAATCCATGCAAGTAATGTTTGACTCGTTTAAAGCTGAGGTTTTCGCGGAAATGTGCTCCTTGATACGAGAAGTCAAGGCGCAAGTGGCGGAAATTGGTGGGAGAACTTCCCATATTGAAGACAAAATGGAGGAGCTGGTGGCGTCTCACAATGAACTCATTGCATCCCATGAGAAACGTGAAAATCATGTCTTCGGGATGACTGATAAGCTGGCTGGCGTGGAAGATCGTTTCCGGAGAAACAATCTTAAGCTATGGGGTATCCCTGAGTCTATCTCCATTTCGGAAATTCCGAACTTTGCTAAAGGTTTGTTTAAAAAACTTCTTCCTGAAGCCTCTCATCAAGGTCTACTACTGGATCGCATCCACAGACTCCCAAGACCACGATCGGGTTGAAGACGACGCCTCGAGACACGCTCAAGCGGGTCCATTTATATCATATTAAAGAAAGGATCCTACGAACAGCCAGAACACAGGCAGCAGAGGAGGTTGTGAAAATCTGCAATTATCTATGGATTTCTCCTCGGACACTGTGGCTAAACAACGCTCATTTCAATCCATTACCAAAGCTGATCAAATCTAGTATCGCTGGGGTTTTCCGGTCAAGCTTATTATCCAGCGCAATAATTCTACTCACGTGATTGCTACAGTAGAAGTTGGTCTCCAATTATTACAATCTTGGGACATTCAAGCTTCAATTCCCACTTGGGCCCCATTGTCTCGACCTCAGAAGGACTGGTCGCATGTAGCTGGAGAAGGCTAGTTAATACTCCTGCTACTTCTACTATTTCCGCTTGAAGGGCTACTACACCCTGGAGCGACTCAGCTCTACTTTATACCCTTCCAGATTCTGTGGGGTCAGTACCATCGAGGGGTTCGAGTATTACTTATGCAGAGACTGTGACGTGGACCTCCGGTCGGTGAGCAGTTTAAGAGCTAATCAGGACTCTTTTATAGTTTCTATGCCAATATTGGGGTCATTCCTTCTCCCTTCCTATTCATTTTCTTTCCTCCTTGGTCCCCTCCCCTCCCTAGACAAGTACTCTTTTCTCCTCTTTAATCTCACTGCTTTCATGAGGTTATTAAAGTTCTTTATTAAGCCAAAATGGTTCTTATCATTGAATGTAAGGGGACTGAACTCCCCTGCTAATAGACGTTTAGCGTTATCATTTTTTCATAAGCAAAAATCTGATGTCGCAGTGCAAGAAACGCATTTCTTGGCTAAAGTCCCCCCGCCTTTAAAAACCATAGATTCCCGTTGTGTTTCACCGCATCCTTAACTCTAGTTTTGAAGAGAAAAATGGGAGATACCTTATTGTGGTGGGATTACTAGATGGTAAATTAGTCACAATTGTTTCTCTATATTCTCCCAACTCGAGACAAGTTCTTTTCTTTAGAGCCACGTTACGAGATATTGATCAACTTAAACACGGCACTCTCATTCTTATGGGAAGATTTCAATATTGTAACTGATCCCAAATTAGACAGATCATCACAGACATCTCTCCATACAATAGGTAATATAACTGGTCCCTCAGCTGCGTTTGCCAGGTTGTTGGCAGAGTTTGGACTTTACGATGTCTGGAGGACTCATGCCCTGCTGGAACGAGACTATACGTATTACTCCTCGGTGCAGAATTCTTATTCTAGAATTGACCTGATTCTGTCGGATAAATGGTCTTTACAGAATACCAGGTCAATCAAGATCCTCCCGATATCTTGGTCTGACCATGGCCCGTTAGTTTGGACCCGTCGATTTCCTCAGCGGGTAATTCCTCCTGGTACATGGCGATTGGCCCCATACCTCCTGACGATACTAGAAGCAAAGGTCGCTCTTAAAGAAACACTTGATATGTTTATTGCCACTAACTCACCGGGGGACACGTCCGTATTTAACTTCTGGTGCATGCTCAGAGCTGTAATGTGTGGCACAGCCACCCAGACTGGAGCCAGACTCAAGCGGGCGTATCTTACAACCAGATGAGGTTGGAGGTGGAGTTGTCCTCCCTTGAGTCCCTAAACAAGACTCATTCCACAGAAGATCTCAAGTCCCGTATATCCCAAACTAGAAATCAACTACAAAAACTATTACTTTCCCGTACTCAACAAGCCTTGAGTAGACTTCGCCAAAAATACTATGTATCGGGAAATAGAGCAGGGAGACTGCTTGCTAGAAAGCTGCGAGGTCAGAGGGCCCAAAATCATATTAAGTAATTGGTTGATGAATCAGGTGCCAGAACATCTAATCCGTGAGATTTAGCTAATAAATTTGCGGCCTACTATTCCAAATTATATAATTTTTGCGACTGTGATTCCTCTACCCATCCGACCCCAACCCTGATCGAGAAGTTTTTAAGTGAGCTAAAGCTACCATCCCTGGACTTTGACTCCAAAATCTCCTTGAATGCCCCTTGGACACAGTCTGAGATTATGCATGCTATTAAATCCCTACCCAAAGATAAAGCTTCGGGACCTGATGAATTCATTAATAATTTTTATGCTATTTCAGACTGAACTTACCACACTCTTAGAACAGTTATTTAATGCCGGTACTCATCAGGGGAGTTTCCCTTCGGAAATGCTAGAGTCCCTTATTGTCACAATCACTAAGCCGGGTAAGGACCCAACCTAATGCCAGAATTATAGACCAATTGCCCTCCTTAATTCAGACATAAAAATTTATGCCAAACCTCCTCATCCCGGCCTTGATTCATTCGGATCAGGTTGTCTTTGTTCTCGGACGACAAGCATCTAATAATATACGTAGAACGATCATTATTATAGAGCAAGCTAACAAATCCCATCACAAATTGGTAATTATGTCATTAGATGTGGAAAAAGCATTTGACAGGCTGCATTGGGGCTGTATGGAGTGGGGTCCTTGCTCGGTTTGGGTTTAGTGGTGAAATACTCAAATCCATATTAGCTCTGCATAGCGGCTCTTCTGCATCAGTTTATAGTAATGGCTTCACATCAGATAAATTTACTCTTTCTAATCAGTACCCAACAAGGTTGTCCCCTCGCCCCTCATTTTTCTTTTAGCTATTGAACCTCTGGCCGAGCGAATTAGGCAACATCCTCAACACCCAGGCATTACTTAAGCAGCAATCACCCACAAACTATGTCTTTTTGCCGATGATATTTTGCTATATGTGACTAGTCCGGAGACCTCACTACCATCCTTACATGATTTGCCACAGAAATTTGGAGGGGCTTCTTACTACAAATTGAACACATCCAAAACAGATGCTCTCCCTATTAATATAGCAGACTCTCTCCTGGTGTGCCTGAAGGCGCCTTTCCATCCTCTTGGAGGTCCCTCTCCATGCCTTATCTATGAATTATGATCACTCCACATCTAGACTCCTTGCTTGAGGCTATTTTTATACTCCCTTATTGATACAATTAAATACTTTAGCAAAATCATGGCAATATCACAAGGTCTCCTGCGTAGGCAGGATAGCCATGTCTAAAATGTCTCTCTTACCCAAAATGATGTACCTATTTAGGACTTTGCCTTTTACGCTACCCAAGTTCTATATAGATAGATTACGTTGTATACTTACCTCTTATGTATGGAAGGGCAAACCACCTAAACTCGCTCATATGACTATGTCACGTTAAAAAAGGACAGGGGGTCTTGCCTTATCAAATTTAATTAAATACCAGGAAGCAGCCATTTTAGCACAGCTCCAAGACTGGTTTTTTCCAGGTTCCCATAAACCTTGGGATGACCTGGAGAGAAGCCTTAACTACACATTCCCACTGGCTGATCTTCTCTGGATCCCCAAATTCTGGAGCCCCCTCAGGGTGCCTTACCATGTGTCACGAGTGATGCTCTTATAATTTGGGACAAACTCCCAAAGATATCTAAAGCGGTCACCCTCCCTACTTCTAATCTCTCCCTCCTCGCTTTAGCTAAACTCATACCTAATCTAAGCCTGTCCTTGTGGTACTCAAGGGGTCTTACCAATATTAAAACGCTTTATTCTGACTCATCTTTATTACCATTCTCATATTTAAAGGAAAAATTCCAAATCCATAACCAAAATTTCTATAAGCACCTCCAAGTTCGACATTGGTTAAATTCCCTGCGTACACAATGCCTCTCCTTGCAACACCCTCCAGCCCTCCTCTTTACCAGAGTGTCATCTGGAATTAACAAGGCGGCCATCACCTTTTGGTATACTCACCTTAAAACAAGTAATCTGCCGGTGAAGGCCTTCTCCCAACTAGCTTGGGAGAGGGATCTTGCCCAAGTATTGGACACCAATCAATGGGACATTATTTACCAAAATGCCCATCGGATGTCGAAGTGTTTGAACCACACGGAGATGCTATGCTACTCCACAGACTTTATATGACCCTGGATTGACAGCATAAGATATGGCCAGCCCAGACCAGAGCTTGTTGGCGTGAGTGTGGGGAGATAGGAGACATCTTTTTCTGGAGTTGCCTCGTGTTCTATGGGCGGAGGTGTATACCTTAACATCAAAGGTCACTCAAACTCTGATTCCCAATTCTCCGGAAGTGGCACTTTTACACTTTTTTTACTCCACAAGTTTTAGGAGAACGGTATTTCATAGGTCACATTTTCATAGCTACCCGTGCAGTGATAGCCCAAGCGTGGAAATCTACGACCTTACCTTCCATAGCCAAAATAAGTTCTAAGGTTCAGTTAAGCTGTGATATGGAAACTATGGGAGTGCCTTATACCCCTTCTGCCTCCTCTCCCATCAAATGGTTTGACTGGAATCAATGACGCCAAAACTCTGGTCCAGCCAGATGCTTTGAGTCCCCCTTTAAATCTGTTGCAGTAATATCGAGAGATCGCTCCCCATGCAGTAACTTGCATGAGCCGCAATTTGTTAGGATATTTAGATTTGTACTTTTTGATTGTATCGATATGTACTGCCTGCCTTTCTCCTTCCCTCTCCCCCCTCAATCCTTGTATTTTAATGTGTATTTTCTTTGTACCCTGTAATTAAAAGCTTTAATAAAAATCATTATTGAAAAAAAACAAAAACCTATGGTACCATCTATAAACACAATTATCTTCCCCTTATTGATTGTCATATGATTTCGTCGCCTACATTGTCTGCAATATCTTCTGAAGGGTACGTGACAATGACTTTGAATTATAGTTTGCATATTTGAGTAGGACCTTTAACCCAACTTATAGAAAATGGATTTTTATTAAGTATGTAGCCACAACTAGGCACCAGAATAGAGGGAAAGCATCAATACGTCACTTTAAAAAGAGAACGATTAATACCTGCAGAAATTAAGTCAATGTTGTTCTTACGTTATGATCCTTGGCAGTATATAAAACCCTCATCTGGTGCAGCATACTCAATACTCTGATAAGGAATCGTTGAGGGCCATAGAGATTGTGCCCAGAGTAGACACAGCATTCGTAGAAAAAAAACTATATGGACCATAGTCAGAGCCTGTCCACTGGTCTCTATAGGATTTAATGATCCTTATTCCAAGTACCTGTTATGCGGTGTTCACCAAGCAGCAGAATGAGCCATGAGTGCAGAGATAGTACTATATGTACCGGTTTTTAGACTACTGTGTCACATTCGGGTCATAAGTTGATGAACGTTGTAGAGCCCCGTGTTTTAAAGGTGAACGGACTATTTTTGTAAAAGTTTTTCCCATATAATTTACAGAACCTATAAGGAATATATTTATGTATGACATTCATACAGAAAGGCTTTTATGGTAAATTAAAGCAGCACCAGAGTTTTGGGATCTCTAATGACCACTCATGGCTGCCAACCATGAGCAACCAACATACCTTCCCCCAGTTTACATATGTTGGGATGACCAGGTGACTGTTCAGAAAAACCCTTGATCCACCAACAGTTCCTCCCTAGTCGAATGTGTTCGTCAACCCAGAGGCATCCAATATCCACTTACCACAAAATAGGCCTGTCGGATGGCCAACCTGATCCAGAGGGAGAAGACATTGCATCCCTTCCTATGGTGCCAACTTCCAAGAAGTGAAGTGCTGCCTCCTTACATTTGTAAGGGCCAGGGCGCAAGGATGGCACTGCCTGTTGGACAGAAGCTAGGTAGACCTACAACAGAGCTGGCAACTCAGAAACCATCTTGGCCAAAACAGTTGCTCGGAGAAAAATGACCTTCTAGGTGAGAAACCATAAGGACACAGAACAGAAGGATGGCTGAACGTGGCCCTCTCCTTCTAAAAACACTAACCCAAAGTGCTCAAAAAAACCCAATAAGGCCTAAAACTCTGAGACAAGCCAATTTCCAGGCTACGCTGAGGAAGAGAAACAATTGAGGAGCAGTAGAACGGGTATATTATACTGAATCAGTCTGCCCAAGGATAGAACATAAAAACAGATTTACTTTCCTGCACATAATACAAACTAAGATAGATTTTAGGTTAGTGGCCCTTAAGATACAATCAAAATCCCATCTCTTGTACAGTGTGTCCAGTACATCTATTAGTTTATAAGTCATTTTTTGGCTGCCTCATGGGAATGCAGCCTATCAATTCTTTTATAGCCGTCAGAGACATCATTGGTGAACACACGTCCTCGGTGATGTCACTAGTGAATGGATAGCTGCATTCTCACAATACAGACACAACAGAACTGCTAACGAGTCAACTTTAATCAGTACACCCTGCATAACCGTAGAGCAACTGGACACCCCTCTCTCTCTCCATATAGCATGTGGTACAGTTATAACAAACCTTGACGTCATCATTTTACTAAGGTACTTATGAAACACAAGCCTAGTCTGTTTGCCACAAGATACTGCAGTACTACCATACAGTAATATGTAAGAAAATACTCCAACACACTGAGAATTGTGAAATAATTCCGCATAGAGAAGACATCTGCACGTTTGGGTTGGATCACCGTTGGATCACCCTAGGACAGCTTTATTTATGAAATGACATACTCCGGAACCACACTCGTTTCTTCCCCCTTACTGGGGTGCTTAAGTCTGATGGAAGAGTAGGGGGAGGGTGTCAATCAGAAGACATGGATCGGAAGACAGCAAATATCCAAACTAGAAAATCATTACATGACTAGTACATTCAGTTACATTCTCGTAGTGGATATATTGTTATATTCATATGATAAAAAAAAAAACAGCACCATTCCTGTAGTCACAATCACCGCTGTCTTTGTACCGTTTATGCCCTGCCGCATGAACACTGGCTTGGTGGGCTGAAACCCATTTCACTCAAGTTGTTAAAGTCAAACTACAATCCTTATCATTTTTGGCCTGGCTGTGATAATACAGACTCAAAAGGGGTAGATTAACTAAGCCTTCTAAAAAGGAAAAGTGAGAATGTTGCCCATAGCAACCAATCAGATTCTAGCTATCTTTAGGTAGTACATTCCAGAACACGATACCTAGAATCTGTTTTGGTTGCTATAGGAAACACCTCCCCTTTTAGAAGCTTTGATAAATCTATCAGAGTCTTAGATGAGGACACATGAACCTGACCCATTTCATCCGAGAAATATCGGTCTGCTCCTAAACCCAACACTGTCTGGTCCATTAATCAGTGGCTGCAAGATGCTTCTTATATATAGGTTAAAAAGTCAGTGCTAAATTCAGAAGTAAACTAATCTCTCCTAGATGAACTGGGTCACGTTGACATCTCTGCCTATTACTTATGACCGTGTCGGGTCTGATTGTGTTCCTGAATCTGCGATTCTTTCAAAATCGGAGTAAAATTTACCTTTGAAATACCTCGAGCCTCCTGTAGCTCAATATTAACCACAACGTAACCCATCTGTAACTAGAAACAAACAACATTACTGCTGAGGCATGAGCCACAGAGTGCCTCATGATCTCTCTCCGTTCCTGGTAAACTGGCATTTGGATACTTGTTACAGCCTAAAAATGGCTGTCTCCACTGGAGGTAATTTACAAAGCACCCCCAATGCAAACTGTAAAGTGCCTGGGGTTTTGAGGCTTGCGCCTCAACGTATGGAGGAGAATAGGAAATATCTGAAGGGCAACGTTAAGGTGACCAGCCTCCTACCCCTCAAGTACCCCCTTTCAGACAAAGAAATGTAACTTTCCCCCTAACAGAATGCTCAGTCTCATATATGATTTTTATTAATCATGACTGCTTGGGCTCAGGGCATGAGCACTCTCTTTATTGCTAGACCTAATAAATGGAGAATGAGACCAGATCTCTGCCAGCTCAGAGCTGGGGCAAAAGTTAAATCACGTTGAGGAATGGAAGTGGCCATGCCAGGCTGGTCACGCAAACGAAGATGCATCTTTTCCACCCCTTTAAACAGAAATTTCATTTCTGCTCTGCAAAACAAGGACAAATGCAGCTACTCTGTGCTTCACCACAAAACCCTTCACTGCAACCCCTCCCTTCTGCCTGTACAAGCCGCTGCCCCTCCGCAAACCCGCCCACTGTGCTCCATGAGCCTATGCACCCCGAAATCTAGGTCTATCTGAACTAATTGAGGGGTGCAGCTGACCCAAAAGTGCTTTTGAGCTGCGGCCGTTTTGTATTTTGTAACGGACCTCCACTGTAGATGGCAGATATAGTCTTCTACAAGCTCCAGCATATATTCATTATTCTGCAGGTACAATCAGGAACATGCATTTGTTTGTTTTTTGAAACAAAACATACATACTTCATGCGTGTTAACCAGCACTTCTGTGTCTAAAGATAAATACTGCAAATACTGACAACAGTCAGTAAAATCACATTACAAACACTGACAATGGACTATAAAAATGAGCAAATCTCATCCATATTAGTGGATCTATTGAAATCTCTTATTGGCCGGTTCTCAGGCTCTGAGTCGGAGTGATCCAGGTTGTGTATTACACTAAACACTGGGATAACATCCCAGCAGCACCGGAGGTAAGGATTCCGTACAGCAGCCTGGGCGTCGTAGCAGCACTGTCTGCGTTTCTGACATTTTTATATATATTTGAAATAAATATTTTAAATTATCCTGTAGAAGTGGGGTGCTTGTGCCCCAAGTCCAGTAAACCGTTAAACCGCACAGCCGTACGTTAAGTAATACTGCTGGGGGGCTCTGCGTGATAGACGCTGTCTGCATTCAGCGGAGAGGGTGGCAAGCTCCTGGCATCTCTGATATACAGTTCCTGATTGGCTGAAAATGTTAAAGGGATGAAGCCTTCGCTGTCTGCTGTCAGAGTAATCCAACAAGAGGAACCTAAAAGAATGAAAGAAAAAAAAAAAGAGTTCACATCGCCCCCTTGACACACTGTTACTGATTTATTGGGCTATTGATTGGAACATGGGAAGTTGGCCACCTATTATAATGCAGCGTTAGATTGCTGTGCAGCAACCAGAATGAATGGACTATGTGTGTGTCTGAGCAATTTGTCAATAATGCTGCAAGCCACAGATCAGTGAGTCTTCCCCGAAACTCTGACGTGTCCGGGTGACTTGGTCCAGGTTCCATTACCCCATGTTTTTTTACGGAGGTGCAGCTGTTAAATGCCACATATATATATATATGTTTTACAATTACTGGCACATAAATAGCTATACCGTGTAAATAATGATAAAAAGTGTATTCTGTGCACTGTATAAGCTATAAGTACAGGTAACTTAATACCAAACAAATCAAAATGGAACAATACTATAATAATAGGGTAGGACATTAGAAATGTATAATTGTTGTGGTCCATTTTTCTATGGGAAATTCACAAAGGTGATTCTGAACTCACCCAACTGCATCTCTACAAGTGACAGACAGAAGAGCTCCTGCAGGGTGTTGAGACGCAGTTTGTTGTCGCAGAGCAGGATACACTTCTTTGCCGGAGGGCGGTCCGAGTGGTACTATTGCAGTCAGGAGAGAAAACGCGGAGTTAACGGTTTCATACATTTAAAGGGAACACAATTATTTATTTTTAAATACGATAAAGGATTTGCAGAACTCTTCTTGTCGAGTAAAACACGGGTGCCCTAAGGTTTACAAGAGTTCTTGCTCAGAAGCTGCCACTTGTTACAATAATTTACCTTTGAGGGGACTCTTCCTTTGGAGTCTATGACTGGTACTTCAGTCTCAATATAACATGAAAAATAGCATGTAGTTTGTATGTAACCTCAAACCCTCAAATACATTCCTGTACAGTCATACGAAAACTAACTCATTGCATGTTCGGTGGGAGAAAAATGAACTATTACAGAAGTTATATACTGAAGTGTACTTGCTAATCCAGATTATTATATAGTTAGTAAAAGAAATAAACAAATAAAACCACCTCCAGTGTCCCGAAGACCAATGGAGTGAAGGGTGTGTAGGAGAACAGGGTGATCAACAGTATCAAAAGCAGCAGAGAGGTCCAGGAGAATGAGTATGGAGAAATTACCATCAGATTTAGCAGTAAATAGATCATTGGTCACTTTTGTGAGAGCACTTTCAGTGGAATGTTGGGGGCGGAAGTCTGATTGCAGAGAGTCGAGAATAGAACGAGAGGAGAGAAAGTGAGACAAGCGTTTGTACACGAATCGCTCAAGTAGTTTGGAGGCAAAGGGGAGAAGAGAAATAGGGCGGTAGTTGGAGAAAGAGGCCGGATCGAGAGATAGTTTCTTTAGAACAGGTGAGATGAGCGCATATTTATAGGTGGATGGAAATGTGCCAGTGGAGAGAGACAGGACGAAGAGGTGAGTTAGAGGTGGGCATGCAGTGGAGGAGAGGGGGCAGAGAAGTTAGGAGGGAATAGGGTCGAGTGGACACGTTGTAGCGTGAGATGATAAAATGAGTACAGAGACTTCATTTTCAGTTACTGGAGAGAATGAATGAAAGGGTGGATTGGGGAGTGTAGGTAAAAGTGGGTAGAGTGAGTGGAATTTGGCATGAGGAAATATCTTGTCGAATGGTGTCAATTTTGTCTTTGAAATAGGTGCAAAATCATGGGCAGCTGAGGGAGGAAGGAGGAGAAGGAGGTGCAGGTGGGCAGAGAAGTGAGTTGAAGGTGGCAAAGAGGCGACGTGGGTTAGAAGACTGGGTGGATATTAGAGATTTGAATAATGTTTGCTTGGCATTTGAAAGGGCAGTGCTGTAAGAAGAAAGGAAGAATTTATAGTGGAGGAAATCAGGATAGGAACGAGATTTCCCCCAGTAGCGCTCTGCAGGGTGGGAGCACTTCTGCAGGTAGCGGGTCTGTTTGTTGTGTCATGGTTGGGGTTTGGATCGTCGGAGACTATTAGTAGTAGCTGGAGCTGTATTGTCTAGGGCTGAAGTTTTAATATAGAAAGAGGCAGCCTGAATAGGACAGGACAATGCAGTCATTGGAGAAAATAGATGCTTTAGTGAAAATGAGAAGTAGATTGGGTTAAGAGTACTTAGGTTTCGTTGTGTACGTGTGCATTTAGGTGCAGGGGAAAGGGCATAAGGTAAGGTGACGCTGAAGGAAAGGAGGTTGTGGTCAGAGAGTGAGAAGGCTAAATTAGAGAAACTAAAGATGGAGAAGACACGGTCAAGGGAGTGTCCATCACAGTGGGTGGGAGATGAGGTCCATAGGGAGAGACCAAAGGAGGAAGTGAAAGAAGTTTAGTGGTAGAAGAGACAGTGGGATTATCAATGGGATTGTTGAAATCACCTAGTACGAGTGTAGGCAGGTCAAAGGATAGAAAATAAGGGAGTCAGGCCGCAAAGTTGTCAAGGAATTGGGAGGCGATAAATGACATTATTTATTATTATTCTGTGTGTTTATTGAACGGGATTCGTTTTTCTGTGTGTTTATTAAGTGTTTTTTTTTTTTTTTTCCTTCTCTCTGTTAGAGCTAGTGGGTGTGGTTTAATTGCATAGTTGATACAGCTGGTTAGTGCAAGCTCTATTTAACAGGAGGTAGCAAGCGATTTCATTGAGCTTGTGATTTCACTGCTTTTTTGATTTCAAGTGCTGTTTTTGTTTAAAGTGTGGAGTTGGTTCCATTAAGGAGTTGAATCCAGGAAGGGGTTTAATCTGGTAAGTGGCTAGGAAAGGCTAGTACTAAAGTTCACTGTAGGCTATAAGAAGTTAGGTTAGCCATAATAAGATGAGTAGTAGCAGGCTTGATGATCTCACTCAATGCATATCTTGTCATATGTATGCACACTTGGAGCAAGTGTTCCAAGGTTTATACCTCTGTGAGAAATGTGAGCAATTGGTCTCTTTGGAAGCCCAGGTAACTGATCTAAAGCAGACCATTGCAACATTGAGAGACATTGCCAACCTGGAGCAGAGTTTACAGCTCACCGTTGATGCGTTAGCTGAGCAGGGTGGAGCAGAGACAGAGGAGGATGCACAGGTAGGCAGCTGGCTAACAGTTACTAGGGGTAGCAGAGGGAGGAAGAGGCAGGCCAGTTCTGAGCTAGGCAATCCCAGCAGATTTGCCAGATTGGATGAAGATACTGTGGAAGGCAGTTCAGAATTGGTAGAGTTGGATGACACTGCTTCCTCTAGCAACCAGGGGAATGGTCTCTCCAGCACAGAGGGGACCAAAGTTACTCAGGGACCCAGGCAGATTGTGGTGGTAGGGGATTCAATTATTAGGAAGGTAGATAGGGCAATCTGTTACCGGGACCGTGCATGCCGAACAGTGTGTTGTCTCCCGGGTGCTCGGGCTCGGCATATTGCGGATCGGGTGGACAGATTGTTGGGAGGGGCTGGGAATGACCCAGCGGTTTTGGTGCATGTTGGCACCAATGACCGAGTTAGAGGAAGAAGGGGTGTCCTAAAGAATGATTTCAGGGACATAGGTCGCAAACTTAAGGCAAGGACATCCAAGGTAGTATTTTCGGAAATACTACCTGTGCCACGCGCTAGTCCAGGGAGGCAGCGGGAGATTAGGGAGGTTAATGCGTGGCTAAAAGATTGGTGTAGGAAGGAGGGTTTTGGATTCTTAGAGCACTGGGCTGATTTCTCGGTCAGTTGCCATCTTTATTGTCGTGATGGATTGCACCTGAATGAGGAGGGGGCTGCAGTGCTAGGGGAGAGGATGGTTAGAAGGTTGGAGGAGATTTTAAACTAGGCTCCGTGGGGGAGGGGCAAGCAAGTATTTATGGGATAGACATTGAGAGTAGTAAGGAGGAATTTAACAAGAGTAAAGGGGGTGGAGAGGGGGGAAAGGGAAGCATAGCCGATAAGGAGCGGCCCTTTTTAAAGCTAAAAGAAATACCTAAGGGAGCCAATAGACTTAAGTGTATGCTTGCAAATGCAAGAAGCCTGACAGGTAAAATGGGGGAGTTAGAACTAGTAGCAATGAATGAGCAGTATGATATTATAGGTATTACTGAGACCTGGTGGGATGATACACATGACTGGGCAGTCAACTTGGAAGGCTATTCTCTCTTCAGGAGAGATAGGGTAAATAAAAGGGGAGGAGGAGTATGTCTTTATATTAAGCCAGAATTAAAACCAAGTATTCAGGAAGTTATATATGAGAATATTGGTGATAATATAGAGGCATTGTGGGTGGAAATATCCAGCGGAGGAAAAAGTTCAGAGAAGTTTCTGATAGGGATATGCTATAAACCGCCAGATATTAGTACGATTGAGGAAGCCCAACTTCTACAGCAAATTGAAAAGGCTACACAACTAGGTCAAATTTTAATTATGGGGGATTTTAATTATCCGGACATTGATTGGAGTACTGAGACCTGCGGTACAGCTAGGGGAAATAGGTTTCTGAGCACGCTAAAAGACCATTACATGTCCCAATTAGTTGAGGAACCAACTAGGAACCGGACTATACTGGACCTAGTAATAACAAACAATGTAGACGTAATATCAAATATTCAAGTAAAGGAGCACTTGGGAAACAGTGATCATAATATGGTCTCATTTGAAATTAGTTTCCAGAAACAACAGTATAAGGGATCAACTAGGACTTTAAACTTTAAAAAGGCAAATTTTAATATGCTAAAGGAGTCTATAAAGAGCATAGCCTGGGACAAAGCCTTTGAAGGAAAAAATACGGAAGAAATGTGGGCTGTCTTTAAAATGTTGTTG
The DNA here is from genome assembly GCF_038048845.1 of Mixophyes fleayi. Classification (NCBI taxonomy): domain Eukaryota; kingdom Metazoa; phylum Chordata; class Amphibia; order Anura; family Limnodynastidae; genus Mixophyes; species Mixophyes fleayi. Next base: position 35,383,619 of record NC_134404.1, on the reverse strand, counting down.
GAAACATACACGTATAAGTTCATTCCTATAGGAAATAAATGTAAAAGAATTAAGTCTAAACCAATGTGGCTAAATAAAAAGGTAAGGGAAGAAATGCAAAGGAAGAAGCGTGCATTTAAATTGTTTAAGTCTGAAGGGTCAGAGGAGTCCTTCCATAGGTACAAGGAATGTAATAAAACATGCAAAAAGGAAATTAGATTGGCTAAATTAGAAAATGAAAGGCACGTTGCAAAAGAAAGTAAGACAAACCCCAAAAAGTTTTTTAAGTATATAAATGGCAAAAGGATTAAAAAAGATAATATAGGACCACTAAGAAGTGAGATGGGTGAATTGATAAATGATACTAAGGAAAAAGCAGAGATATTAAACACGTTCTTTTCTTCAGTATTTACCAGAGAGGAACAAATGGCAGGAGTAATACATAAAAATGGAAATGAAACCATGCCATTAATTAATACTTGGTTGTCAGAGGAAGAAGTCCAAAGGCGACTGAAGAATATTAAGATAAATAAAGCTCCAGGTCCAGATGGCATACACCCAAGGGTCCTTATGGAATTAAACTCGGAAATAGCTAGACCGCTATTCTTAATTTTCAGAGATTCAATCTCATCTGGCTCAGTACCAAGGGATTGGCGAATAGCAGATGTGGTGCCGTTGTTTAAAAAGGGGACGAGATCACAACCAGAGAATTATAGACCTGTAAGCCTGACATCAATAGTGGGGAAACTACTGGAAGGTATTTTAAGGGACAGTATTCAGGATTACTTGGTACGCAATAAAATTATTAGTGGGAATCAACATGGATTTGTGAGGGATAGGTCATGTCAAACTAATCTAATTAGTTTCTACGAGGAAGTTAGTGGGAACTTAGACCAGGGCAGGACAGTAGATGTGGTCTACTTAGATTTTGCAAAGGCCTTTGATACAGTGCCACACAAGAGGTTGGTTTACAAAATAAGGGAACTGGGTCTAGAAATCAAAATTTGTACTTGGATCGAAAACTGGTTAGAGAATAGGGAACAGAGAGTTGTGATAAATGGAACATTTTCTAATTGGTCAAAGGTCTTAAGTGGAGTTCCTCAAGGTTCCGTGCTGGGACCACTCCTTTTTAATATATTTATTAATGACCTTGGTGATGGTTTAGAGAGTAAAGTTTCTATTTTTGCAGATGACACTAAACTCTGTAAGGTAATAAAATCAGAGCAAAATGTAGCTTCTCTACAGAGAGACTTAAATAAACTGGAGGATTGGGCGGCTAAATGGAATATGAGGTTTAACACAGATAAATGTAAGGTTATGCATTCAGGGATCAAAAACAAGAACGCAATCTATAAATTAAATGGAATTAATTTGGGAGAATCTATAATGGAAAAGGATTTGGGAGTGCTCGTAGACAGTAGACTTAGCAATAGTGCTCAATGTCAAGCAGCAGCTGCAAGGGCAAACAAAGTATTGGCATGCATAAAAAGGGGCATAGATGCAAGGGAAGACAGTGTAATTTTGCCACTGTATAAATCATTGGTAAGACCTCATCTTGAATATGCAGTACAGTTCTGGGCACCACTCTATAAAAAAGATAATTTGGAACTAGAAATGGTTCAGAGAAGGGCGACAAAATTGATAAAGGGTATGGAGTCATTAAGTTATGAGGAAAGGTTAGCCAGTTTAGGCATGTTTACTTTAGAAAAGAGGCGTCTAAGGGGAGATATGATTACTATGTACAAATACATTAGGGGTCAATACAGAGAGCTTTCATGGGAACTTTTTACCCCAAGGACCATACACAGGACACGTGGTCATCCCCTAAGGTTAGAGGAGAGGAAATTTCACAACCAGCAAAGGAAGGGGTTCTTTACAGTAAGGGCAGTCAAGATATGGAATTCATTGCCAGGGAAGGTTGTGATGGCAGATTCAATAGATATGTTTAAGAAAGGGTTAGACAAATTTTTAGCGGAAAGGTGTATCCAGGGATACGACCGTTAATTTAAAATAAAGGATAGTAGTGGATATAGGTTAAAAATTGGATTGCAATATTGAGTCTGGGGGGGATTTTCAAAATTGAAACAGATGGGCGGTTGCCTACTCTTGATTAATTACAAATATAAGTGCAGGATCGCAGGAGATCCAAAATAGGTTGAACTTGGTGGACTGGTGTCTTTTTTCAACCTCATCAACTATGTAACTATGTAACAGCAACACAAAGGTGGAGAGGATAAAATAATAATAAATTATCTACACTATATCTCAGAATCACTACTCTCAGACAACTTACCAGAGACAGAAGTCAGACTCATAGGTCTTAATACAGAAGTGGAAGTTGCTCAATCAATTTATAGGCTCATAGCAGGTGCTTGAAAGGGTGGGGTTATCCTGAAAGGAACAAATACAGAGAAAATCCCCTCGCACATTGCTAGATCAGGCCTGTAATATCCTGGTTTTGGATTTGTTCCCTTTTAGAAGATTGGTACCACACGTCTGCTTTCTACTAGACTTATAGTCCAGGACTCCAGGTCCATACCACAAGAAATAGTGGTCAATTAATTACCGAACCACCTAGCTTATCGTCCATCATCATTTATGCTCAAAGCTTGTTCTGTGTTTATAAAAGAGAAATAAGCTGTCAGACAGGCTGTAAGCTGGGTACACACTACAGAAAGTTACTGCAGATGCAATTTTTGTAATGATTTTACCAATGACTGAATGTCCCGATGATCATGCAGATTCATGTGTACACACCAACACGATTTACCTTGAGATCTGTGCTCCCCATCTGTCATAACCATCTGCTGAAAAGATCATGACTTTGTACACTCTGGAAATCTGACTACACTGATGGTCCTTCCTGCATGCGGACACACTTCTACATTTGCCTGACATCATTCAATCGTTGATCGCGATTTTTAGGAAATTTATAAAATCAAATGATACGTTTTACTTTAGTACAACAAAACATGAAAATGGAAGCGTACACACGAATGTGATATCTGACCAAAATGGACTTTTGTTGTGTGATCAGCATGATAATTGGATGAAAAACCTGTAGTGTGTATCCAGTTTTAGTCTGTGACTAGCTGTCTAATTTGTGGTTGACAATTTATTCCGGAGCACAGTACACTCTATGGCAGGCTTGGCTAACCTGTGGCACTCCAGGTGTTGTGAAACTACAAGTCCCAGCATACCCTTCCAGCAATAAGCTGCTATATATTGGCAAAGCATGCTGGGGCTTGTAGTTTCACAACACCTGGAGTGCCACAGGTTAGCCAAGCCTGCTTTATGGCTACCAGAACCTATCTTCTAGAAAGTCATCATGGGAATTGCTTTATAAATCTACTCTCCATCTTCTCTTATACCACTTTCATACTGCCGCCCCGGCAATATCCCGGGTTGTTAACCCGGGATATTGCCGGGGCACAGGGCAGTATAGATAACAAGATTCCCGGGTCGGGCGGGTTCATACTGCACCTGCCCGACCCGGGTTTTAGAAAAAAAAAAAAAGTGTAAAAAAAGTTTTTAATTAATAAAAAATACATAACAAATGTTTACTTGACTTATTTTCAGCCAGCGGTGTCTCCGGTGCGTTGCCGGCTAGCAGGGGGACCTCTGGGTACTAAAATGACGTAATTTCTAATGGACTAGAAATGACATCATTTTAGTACCCAGAGGTCCCCCGGACAGCCGGCAACGCACCGGAGACACCGCTGGCTGAAAATAAGTCAAGTAAACATTTGTTATGTATTTTTTATTAATTAAAAACTTTTTTTTTTTACTTCCACATTTTTATATTTTTTTACAGTATGAATGGTGAGACCCGGGAATTACACGGGTTGCACCATTCATACTGCAGGCGAGCGGGGTCCAACCCGGGAATTACCCCTCGCAAAATCCCGGGTCTAAGTCCCGGGATTTTGTGGTTGGACTATTCATACTGCACCAAGACCCGGGTTTTTCAGCGTGCCTCTGCAAAAACCCGGGTTTTTGGTGCAGTATGAATGGGGTATTACTAGCCAGATGCAACTGCGAATACAACACTGCAATGCACCGATTGTATCTTCACCAATCTGACATAATTGCCCGAGCTGCAAATCCAATGACTGCATGAATGTAAATCAATTAGCAGCCAGACAGAGCGGGTCTGGACAGTCACATGACTGCTGCCTCCCATAGCAGTCACGTGGCCGGTGATGGCTGTAGCTAAGTTCTCCTCTCAGTCTACAGTTATTTCCAGGGGTAATAATTGGATGGCTTCTGCTTAATGTACGTTCTTACAAGGGAAACAGTCTTATGGATGTGTATTTATGAAGACTCCGTACTAGATCATTCCGATATACAGCGTTGTACTATTATTCTCTATTTCTCGTTATATGTATACAATCAATCGAGGATCAAAGAAGGATCGGTGTGTGTCAAAATTCCTGTATTTAAGTATTTTAGTCTTTTCATTTGGGCGATATACAGCGCTGAATTATTCACCACAGAATGCAGGTTGTCACATTCCTCAAACTCTACATAGCTGTCATTACAAAAATGACCCTGGTTAAGATGTGCAATAGCTCTTTATTATCCTCATACATTGCTGTGTAAAGCTGGGTACACAATACACAGTTTTCATCCAATAATCGGCTAAATCAGCCGACATATGACCGCTCGTTCAAAAGTCGGGTCAGTGTGTGCAGTGACACGATGGTCGAAAGTCTGCCCAAATGGACGATTGTCGCCTCATTTGGTTGGTCGAACCGTTTAATATTTTCGTTCCAATCTCGTTTCCGTTGTGCAGTGTGTATAAAACTTCCGACCGATCCACAACAGTGAGTATGAAATTACAGTCATTGCTCACGACAACATGGCTGTAAAAAGTCGCTAAAGGGACGTCCGCTCTTCCCTTTATCGCCCTAAACAAGGCTAGTGTGTATGCAGTCCATGGACCGATCGATCGGAACATCGATGGGATGTAAAATCGCTCGGCATAAAAAGTTGGTTGAAATTTCTGTAGTGTGTACCCAGCTTTACACTGAGCATGCACATAACGATGCAATAGAAGGAAGGCAGCAACCTCAGTTAATCTCGTTAGTCAGTAATCTTGGGAAGAAGCCGCCGCTTCCTCTGAATCAGCTATAACCTCTTCTAAACAGTTTCCTCTGCTTCCCAGATCTATTCATCTGGATTCACGTTAAACGTTTGCGCACAATACAATACAAAGATTCCGAGGGGAAACCAGTAACACAATTACAGACATGACAGCCTAACTGGTGTCCACATCAGAGGTACTTGGTAAATATTCATGGACAGAGGGGTATTTAGCAAATGGTCCTTGGTGAACTTTTACAGACATAAAGGGATATGTGATAAGGACAAGGTCAGTGTGACACCTATAACAGACCCTACGTGAAATCTTTAACTCACGTTTCCCCCATAATTCAGAAATAGGATCATTAACCTACAACTAGGTATGTGATCTATGACCTCACTCCCACTGACCAATACTCATCAGATTGTGTATATTTACTAGAGATGCTCAGGCTCGGTTCCTGGAGAACAGAACACACCCGAACTTAGGGGATCCAAGTACCCAGCTTGGTACTGTCGCGCGCCCTCGGAATTGAAAACGAGGCAAAACGTCATTGTGACGTCGTCGGATTTCGGGAGTTTTGAATTCCTTTTTAAGATCCAACACAGCGAGGGGTGGGAGGGAGGGCGGACCCCTATTTTTCTTTTCTGCCACTGCTGTGTGCCAATGTGTCCTAGATGGGCTAGGAACTGCCGTGTGTTTGAGTCATTGCTCTGTCGCTTACCATCCAGCCAGGTCGTTGCAGTATTTGTCAGAAAGTGTATGAAAATAATATTGTGACCTGCAAGGTGGTCAAAATTGACTGCAAATGACTTGAAATTAGTGTTATTGAGGTTAATAATAATGTAGGAATAAAAAAACAGCAAAATTATGTGATTTTAGCATATTTTAGGATTTTTTCTAAAAAAAAAAACCAAAACACACGAGGGCGGTTTTGCCAAAAGCAAAACAGGAAGCTAATCCAGATACAAAACCAAAACCAGTTCACAGGGGTCAATGAGCATCTATAATGTTTACTTCCACGCACAGGTCTGTTCTGATAGAAGAGGAGAGTAGCAAAGCATTTTCTAACACTTCTGGACAAATATGTATGTTATAGTATGAAAATCCAAGGCACAGAAAACCCAAAGAGAACAGCAACTAGACTGTTAGCTCTACAGCCAAGTCTTACAATCAGATTCATTATCTCGCTATAGTTCCTGTACAATATTTCCCGATTACTTGTATTCTACAAACATACACAGTAAATACAATAATACAAGAATATATTGGTTTTAATATACATTTTATCTTTCTTGCTGGAGGGATCTAGGGACGAGCTGCCTAGTTAGAGTGCAGAATGAGCACAGATAAATAACAAGACAACTAGGAACAGAATAATGGAATACAAATAAGTTATGCAAGAGGGGAATACACAGGATTCCAAAGTACATAAAGGTGTCAGAAGACTGTAATCGATGCGCACAGCAAAGAGCAGTAAGACACATGTTTTATCCTTTACAGCTACATAAAGACATTATTTAGCTAGAATACAGATAGAGCGATAGAGAAAGCCCCAAAGGAAAACTAAAAACTGCTTCAGATATAAAAATCTCACTAAAAATACAGTTTATTCTAAGCGATCGTGGTAATGTACAGTAAAGTCTACGATAATGCTACAGAATTAGAAACCCTGGCCTTATAATCTTATCCCCTCACTTTCCACCAATGTAATCCCTTCAGTGGATAAATGCTACAGAGGGTTCCCGGCAATCAGCCGTACAAATCCCAGGAGTAAACAAATGCATAGAATTACCTGGCATATTATGGTCACATACGGAGAGTCCATAAAAGATGGGTACGAAGAATAAGACTTTCTTCCGTTCTGCGCCATGTCCGTTAGATCCAAGAGCCGCTGCTGTAGGTTTGCCATGTTGCAACAGAGTCGCTCAAGGTTCCGAGACATGTACTGGATGTCCTGGCCAGGGAGCGGGGCGCAGTTCTTGGTTAAGTTGGGTGGTTTGTGGCTCGCCTGGTACTCAAGTTTAGGCGACGTCGGCCTGCTGGCCGGCTTTCGTTGTGCCTCCAGGCCCAGCGTCACAGAGCGATTTTTCGGCTCGGTGTCTAATTTGTGTACGGTCACTGTGTTCTTTCTATCTTCAAAGTCACTAGATGTCAGACTTTGATCACAGTTGTAACTTCTAATCTCCTCTATCAGCTGCTTTTTGCTAAGAACATGGCGCCCAGCGGTGCTACCAGGGATCAACAGCTCACAGCTAGCAGGGGGCTGCTCGTCTTTGAAGAAACTATTCACATATTTCTTCTTCCCATGCGAGAACAAGGATGAGTCGTAACTGGAATGTGCGCTGGGAATGTCTGTCGAAGAAGTGGAAGAGTCTTCGTCAAACATGACCTCCTTCACCATCAAACGGATGATGTACTTATCTGAGCTGGACGAAGGGAGAAACGCTGGATCACACGTTTTCTGCCTCCCAACTAACACCAGCAACATTTTTTCCGTCAGGAAGTACAAGCCTTTCGGACGCTCATTCTTTTCCAATTGGATTTGCTGTATATTGGGCATGTTTGTGGACGTTAATGAATACACAAGGACATGGCTACATGTGTTTGAAGCCACAGCCACAATGTGAGCCCCGAGATCAAAGGCCAACATGTCCGGGACCAGAATCCCAGGGATGCTCACTTTCCGGGTGGAAGTCACTTTTTTCTCAAAGTTGACAAGGATAAGGTGAGAGGAGTCTTGCCCGCTTCCAGTTATGTAGTCCTTATGTTTGAAGTTAAGAAGTGGGCTGAGGTCCGATTTCGTGTGGTTGACCAAGATGTGGGTTAGGTCCAAAGTTCCTGGTGAAGTAATTGGAGAATCTGTGGACAGAGAAGTCCCAGAATCAGTTGACTTTCGCCCAACATCTAGAGAGAATTCTTCATCCATGAGCAGCAAGGCTGGTTGGGCCGAGAACGATATTTCGGAGGCGGCTGGAACATCGAATGCAATGCCGGCATTTAACGCACAGAGCCTGTCTAGAGGAAGCTCCGTGGCCACAGCTACTTGTGAATCAACAGTTGACTCAATAGCACAAATGTACCCACCAACATCAAATATAGGGCAAAAACTACAGGGCTTTAACAAGCTGTTCTTGCTGTCCCATATGTAAGAGTGAAGCGCACTGCTGATTGCAACAACTAAACGGCTACCATCTTTAGTCCAGCAGGCACAGTGTACAACACCAGTGCTTTTAATGTCAGCTTTAACGCTGGCATTGTCGGAGCGTGCAGAATACAAGACCGAGACATCCCGTTTCGTTAATATGACTAATATGTCTTTGCTCGGGTGCCACACACAGCCCTGAGGGAGCACTGGGAGGGGATCTCCGACTTCACACGTCTGAGAAACCACCAACTTATTCTTTTCCGAATTATTATAATACAGCTGCCAAACAGTGACGTGTTTCTTGTGTTGGACCGCCAGCAGAGCTGGGGTGTCCCTGGAGTGAGCTGGACCCCAGTACAGACCATGAACGTGCTCAAACTGCCCGATCACCACAGAATTGCCAAACTTAGGGTCTTCGTTTTGAAGGTGTAAGGCTGTCAGGATGACTTGCTTGCCATCTGTCCAAGCCAAACCGTGCACGGGGTGGATCGCTTGGTACAAAGCATTGAGGCCACTTCTCAGGAGTTTACCCTTTCCTAACTCCATACTCGTGTGCACAAACCATCTGCAGGTACAAATAAAAAAAGAAAAAAAAAAAAAAACTTAGATACAAAATTTTACTTTCTTTGACAAAAGCATACGGACAGACGTTATTCTACACACAGATCCTTATAGCTCTGCACAGTTGCATAAAAGGGGATGTCTACTTTTTGGACAACCCATACTATTTAACTAGCTACAATGAACACCTTCAGTGGAAGCTCCAACCATTATCTGCACCAACAGCTTGTAGAGGCGTTATCGGCGAGGTTGAGCAGGAATTCTAACACCTGACACTGGGGATATGCCTTGTATGAGGAAGCTGATTGGCTTGTAGCAGCTGTCCAATCAGATCACCTGGATTCAGTCTACTGCCTTTGTCAGCGTACTCCCTGGGCATGTCGTCAGGTGCTGTAGAACAGGAGCTCCACTGAAGGTCTACATTGAGGTTCCCGGCTAAACATCCGGGCTTGTCCAAAAGCGGATAACCCATTCAAAACAATGCAAATACTGATTTAAATATTATTTACAGTCTTTTATGCAACCGTCACGACAAAAATTTTAGAGTGCAGCCACCTGAGCTAATAAACAAAGAAGATCATAAATAAATAATAAAGTGTATACTGTGTATTGTATAATATAGGCATGGGATCTCTGATCTGGAAACCCGCTGTTCAGAAAGTTCAGACAACCATAAATATAATAAAAGGACATTATTGCTGCTGGTTGTTGGTAACTGCATACATACAGACATGATCTCCAGAGTGTCTAACCTAAAGTCACTGTGAGGAGCACTGCACAACAACTTAATGAGGGAAACACCAGGGGCAGGAAAGGGAAAGACATGCTTTATGCATCATGCTTTTTTGGAGGAATAAAAAACACTCATCTGGAAATCTGCAGATACAAAGCATTCCAGGTGATAGATCGTTAACTGCTCAAAGAGCACAAGGATAAACAACAACGCTAATAAATAGAAGCTAGAACTAACGTTTTCAGTCTAAGATGGTTAACCGTCATTCAGAACACAGAAGGATGATATAATACATAAATCAGATCTCCGTGACAGTGACTGTAACACAGGAACTAAGAAGACAATGTAAGATAATGACACGGAGTAGAGTACCAGGGCCTGTCACAGCAAACTCAACTACAAACAAGCAGGACAAGGCAACTACTCCTATTTGCATACAAGCTGAAGAATATTATCCTTACCTACTAGAAGTAAAATAATTCTACAGGCAAACAGCTCAGCCCAGTGATTCTACTGTTCTCTGAAGAAAGAGATGCAAGGCAGTGATCATAGCAGCCGATAAGTCAGTTTGCATTATCACCCAACAAGGAGGACATACTAAGCTCTTTAAGCCATCTGGGGATTTTGCTGTCAGGGAAGGGGAGGTGATGAAAACAATGCAGCAGTCCTGAGCAAAAGACTTCTCAATAAAGGTGAAAACTATAATGAGATGACGTTAGAACAATAAAAATAATTTTTTTTATATATATATATATATATATATATATATATATATATATATATATATATATATATATATATATATATAAAATTCTAATAGGCCCTTTGGTATGCATTGGAATCAAACACAGTCGGGGGACATTTATGAAAACTGGGTGTAAGAGGTGCTGTAACCGATAGCGACCTATCACACAAAATCTTTTATTTTGTAAACAGTACTAGAAAGATGATAGATTAAATTACAAAAAATGTTTGCAGTTAGCTATGCACTAATTTCCATACCTGCCAGTCATTATTTGGTGGCAGTTTATAAATTTAAAAAAAAAAAAAAAAAGATTTTAACCCCCCCCTCCAAAAAAAAAAACAACAGAAAAACAACTTAAAACAAACCTTTAACTGGTTGACCAGACAAGATTTTCTGTACGTGGGTTTCAAAGTGTCATTTTTGGGCATACATTTTTCGCACACACATTGTCAGTGGATGTACAGGTTTGATCTTAAAGCTGCACTATTACCTAGGAAAATATTTTACTAACTTGCCCTCTAACCACAGTTTCTTCCACAGTTCCAGCTGAAAACCTAGAGCAGTGATGGGCAAACTTTTTCAGGAGCGCGCTAAATAAAAGAGAAACTTTAGGCGGGCCAATATAATTTATTAAAAAACTCAAATATCGAAATATATAATACAAATTTTAATAAAACCAATGTGATGAATGAAGCTGTGACTGCATTTCTATAAGTTCCTTGTATCCATTTTTTTTTAATTTAAATATAAAAACAAATAATTATACTGTAATCATTTTATGCATATTTTGATGAAATTTTTTAAAATATTGGCGGGCCGGATAGAACCTCTAAGTGGGCCGGATCTGGCCCGCGGGCCGTAGTTTGCCCATCACTGACCTAGAGGGAGGCAAGGGAGAGGACTACAATCTAGAGACTGTGGCTTGTGATTGGTCTTTCCATTCATCACCGTCTTGTCACATTTAAAGATTGTGCGCTTGATTGGCTAGCCAATTCTGAATGTAACAGCCACTGGGACTCTAGCTAGGGGGCACATTAGTAAAATATTTTTTTAGGTGCTAGTAATACTTTAAAAAGCAAAATATCCACAAAGTACTCCTTAAATAGAGTCACTTTTAGCGTACATGATGCTGAAAACTCCCTAATGAATGAAACAAAACATATTTTATACAAAGGATATTGTTTAATAATTCCTTGTAATGGGCTGTTTGTAATGTTACTTCTGTTAGTTCGACCTAAAAATGAACACAAAACATGAACGGGCCATTTTGCTGTAAGTATATGGTCTGTTCCTGTTCATCAGAAAATGGACCATGTACTAAAATGCTGTAAATTATTCCTCCCACTAAAGCACTGAATATAAGTACAGCCCATACATGGATTATTACCATAAAGTTATATGAAGCTGCACACCATCATACTTTGTAGGCTGGTATCAGGCAATATGTTTAGTATAAGCACTGATCAACATTGATTATTAAATTCAACTCAGGTCATTGCAATTGGAAAATCAGAAGGGAAACACAGGAGCAGACTATTCATATCATCACACAGTGACTGGTATGCTATGTTACATTATGCCTAATATATAATCATTCTGCGGCTTTCCAGCAGCTGTAGCACAACAAGTCGCAGCATGCCCTGCGAGTGCATGATTCATGTGACCCTCCATGTAATCTGGAGGGTCACAGTCTCCCTACACCTGCAATAGTGGGTACATACAATTGTCAATGCACCATGACACACTGCAGATACGATAATGCATTCTCTTACAAACTTTATAAGGCATCCTGATCACCTACTGACCATGCACTGCTGCACCAGCCCATTAATAACCCCATCTCACCTGCTCCTGCACACCTCCACCGTCCGTACAACTGCTTCCCGGGCACTGATGTCACGTGACACACACGGCCTCCCGATTGGTCAAGTGTTCATCTTCCGTACAGCGGCGTCCTCCCAGTCTGCGTCTTAGCAACGGGTGCAGCTTTCACTAAACTTTATTGCGATGCATGTAAAGTGTACAAACACTGGTCGCACTACCGGTATATAGATTGGGTGGAAGTTGTTCTCTAGTTATCGTCAAGTATATTGTGCAGAGGAAGTGATAACAGTCACCTTACTAAATCCCTCGTTATAATAAAAATAGAAATGTTATTTCAAATATGTTCATTGTATCAAGGTGCTTGCAGGTTTGCATCTTTCTTTAGGTCACTGGTATTTTAACAAGTGGTCGAAATGGAAATTGAGAAATGGAGGTATGGAAAATATAAGGGAATCAAGTGCGCTAGCATGATCTTTTTTTTTATTATTTAGTTAAACACTTGTCCTGTTTGTGCTTGAATACCCCCTCCACCCAAATAAAAATAATCTGTGTCTGTGCATTCCCATCCATCATTACTGCTGCATCCCTGACATTCCCATTCTTAAGCTACCTCTGGCTTCCCACTTTACCTTTGACCTATGTCCCTGCACCATCTTTTGCCTTATTCCTGTTACCTGTCCCCCTGCACCTTCTTCTTCTCCCCTGTCCCCCTGCACCTTCTTCTCCCCTGTCCCTCTCTCTCACGCGTCCCTCTGCACCTTCTCCCCTGTCCCTCTCACGCGTCCCCCTGCACCTTCTTCTCCCGTCCCTCTCTCTCACATGTTCCCCTGCACCACCTTCTCCCCTGTCCCTCTCTCTCACACACGTCCCCCTGCACCTTCTTCTCCCGTCCCTCTCTCTCACACGTCCCCCTGCACCACCTTCTCCCCTGTCCCTCTCTCTCACACGTCCCCCTGCACCTTCTTCTCCCGTCCCTCTCTCACACTTCCCCCTGCACCTTCTCCCCTGTCCCTCTCACACGTCCCCCTGCACCTTCTCCCCTGTCCCTCTCACACGTCCCCCTGCACCTTCTTCTCCCGTCCCTCTCTCACACTTCCCCCTGCACCTTCTTCTCCCCTGTCCCTCTCACACGTCCCCCTGCACCTTCTTCTCACGTCCCTCTCTCACGCGTCCCCCTGCACCTTCTTCTCCCCTGTCCCTCTCACACGTCCCCCTGCACCTTCTTCTCACGTCCCTCTCTCACGCGTCCCCCTGCACCTTCTTCTCCCGTCACTCTCACACGTCCCACTGCACCTTCTTCTCCCCTGTTCCTCTCTCACACGTCCCCCTGCACCTTCTTCTCCCCTGTCCCTCTCTCTCACACGTCCCCCTGCACCTTCTGCTCCCCTGTCCTTCTCTCCCATGTTTCCCTTCACCATCTTCTCCCGATTCACTTACCAATGCTCCTGAATCCTCTCTCTCATTTATTTTCCTACTTCTGCTTCACCACTTTTCTTTCTCCTGCTGATGTTTCTATTCACTCAGTGACAGGTGGAATGCATACTTTCACTTTCACAAAGAGGTTAAAATATCAAAAGATACATAAGGTGAACGTGCAGCCTGTCAAATATATGTAATGTGTGGCCACACATAACACAGATGTGACAGGCGGCACATAGGGTGTTAAATTAAAAGCAGTGGCAGAAGTAGCAGTATGATATACCGTTGTATACCGGCACACTTCGACCACTGATTTTAACAAAATGCTTTGATCAATGCTAAGCCACTGCCACTACGTAATGGCTATATCCCCTTCATCGAAAGGGCCTTCTAACATCACCAAGTCATGTGACTTCTGAAGTCACATGGTACACAAGGGAAGGAGGCTGCTGCTGCAAATGTTCTTCTGTAGCTGCTAAACGTAATGCAGAATCAGGTAAACAGGTAAAGGTAATCAGGTAAATGGTGATTTGGTCAGGATTTATGGGTCCTCAAAGCTGAGAAATACAGGCAGGTACTTATCATGCAATACCATCAGGGAGGCATCTGATTGGCTCCAAATTTATTCTGCAGCAGGACAAGGACCCCAAACATACAGCCAATGTCATTAAGAACTATCTTCAGCGTAAAGAAGAAGTGATGATATGGCCCCCACAGAGCCCTGATCTCAACATCATCGAGTCTGTCTGGTATTACATGAAGACACAGAAGGATTTGAGCCAGCCTACATCCACAGATCTGTGGTTATTTCTCCAAGATGTTTGGAACAACCTCCCTGCCGAGTTCCTTCAAATACTGTCTGCAAGTGTACCTAGAAGAATTGATGTGTTGATGCTGTTTTGAAGGCAAAGGGTGGTCACACCAAATATTGATTTGATTTAGAATTCTCTTTTGTTCATTCACTTTGCCTTTTGTTAATTGGTAAAAAACAAAACAAAAAAAAACAACTATTAACACTTCTTACTTTGCAGCATTTTTTCCACACCTGCCTAAAACTTTTGCACAGTACTATATATATTAGCATTATAAAGGTAAATCCAGCACAAATGCATGTCCCATGGCTGCCCATAATTTTTTGTAAATAAATAGAAGCCGAAAATCCCCCCCCCCCCCCAAAGATTAACAGGTTTCAGTTAGTTAGTGTAAGTTATTCAAAGTTCAACACAATTATTAACTTTGAGCTAAAACTCACCTACCACAGACATGCTACTAGGCTCAACACAATAGTAAAGTTAAATATGTAGTGCTGAATAAAAGATAACTGTGGCTGACACGTTTAGTTGCTTTCAAATTTCAAATTCACAACCCAAAGTCTTTAAAATGATGAGAATTGAATTTTTTTTAATTCATTTTCATAAAATGTATATTACGTAATGCGACAAGCATCAAATCAAAATGTCTATATAGCTACATGTTTACGTCAAAATACTTAGGGTAAAATTAGAACAAGTATAGAAAAGAGACAATTTGAAGACGTTGTAGATTTATTTAAGCATTTTCATTTCAACTAAAACAATTGTAAAATATACAATGTTAAATCAAAATCTCTCTAGAGGTGATGCAAGCGGGAAACACTGCTATTCATATACAAGCAACTGAAAACAAAATTTAGTTCTACAAGGTTTATTTAAGGTGCAAACAGAGAAATAAAAAGAGAAAGTAGGTTGGCAGCTGCCATCAACGTCTAATATCTAATGACTTTTAGCGTCCATCCAGTGCTTTGTCACGAACGATGACAGACTCATCAAATTTGATCATGAGAGTGGTCCCCTTGTGCCAATGGGCGGTCACTTTTGCCGGAAAGCCACTACAGGTCAGCAAAGACTCTACAATACCAGCTGTGAAAGACGCACAGTTTAGAGTACTGTTCTCCTTTGGAACCGAAATGTATGAATTGATAAGAGGGTCCTTTTCAATAATGTAGTAAGTTTTGTCATCGTCGTTTGCTTGCTCTAGTTTGTCTGCTTCCTTACCGAACAGTGCTTTCCATGCAACAACCTTAATGAAAAGGAGGGCACTGATCACTTTAGTCTCCCGTTTACCATTCTTCTCCCTCATGACCAGCGGATCAAGGATACGACAACCAACTTGCTGGCCAAGCTCGGACAATTTAGCTTGAAGCTCAGAAACTGAATAGACACGATTTTGGCAGTACTGGACGATTTCAGAAAACAGAAGGGCGAATGCACTGAGGCTCACCTCAGTCTTCGGCCTGGCCAGTGAGCGCTCTAGAATAGAAGACTTTCCACGACTAAAACGAGAGTCCATGGTCTGCGGAAAAGATAACGTTTTAACAGCTTGAATGCATACAAAAAAAACAAAACATGTTAAATGGAATACAGTCATCTTTTACTGTTTTAAAAACTTTAATTATATATATTATATTTAAGCACCTTGAAATAAATCTCTGGTGCCAATAATTCTGTATAGCTGTGAAGAGTTTGTATGTTCTCCCTGTGTTTGTGTGGGTTTCCTCCCACACTCCAAAAACATACTAATAGGTTAATTGGCTGCTATCAAATTGACCCTAGTCTGTCTGTCTATGTGTGTCTATGTGTGTGTATGTGTGTTAGAAAATTTAGACTGACAGGGACTGACGTGAATGAGTTCTCTGTACAGCGCTGCGGAATTAGTGGCGCTATATAAATAAATGGTGATTTCCTACCTTATAGTGCAAATAAAATTGATTGATACCAAGATTTCCACTTGGCAACAGGTTTTCCCATAATTACTGATAGTAAACAATGCAGTAGATAAACGAATATAGGAGGCCATACACAGCGCAAATCAGTCTTTTTACCCAGGGGCCTAACAAACAAATCTGTGGCTAAATTAGGGACACAAGCAGATACCAGTTAGTATCTCGGACTGGTGGATATCTAGGACTATCTAGGTGGATATCTAGGACTCTAGGACTGGTGGAGAGGTGATCAAGCTCCTGCAATACAGCTGTATGAAGACTGCAATCACATCTCACATCATGAACCAACAAGAGGGAGAAACCTGAATATAATTAAAAGTTAAATCAATACAATAACAAACTGCCTTCTGACGCTGTATACACTGTGCACTTGTTACTTTAGACAGACATCAATAAATAAACCAATGCTCTGCAGGCAGCACATAGAAGGTTATATTAGTAGAACTCTCCAGACATTAACTTTGCAGATTATTACACTTCAAGCTAAAACAAAGAGTTACACAATATAAATGCCGAGATCAGTAGTAAGTGGTGAGATGTCAGCATGAGCCCCAGACACAGACACATGATATCCTTATATATCTATACAACACCCGACCAGTAATGTCACCCACATGTCACCCGACATTAATCACTCAGGGACATCACAAGCAGTGTTACCTCTGTATATTATGTAGTAGTTCCTGGTTCCTGCTTCTGGCCGGTCACACACGGTCACACCACGGGATCACCTCCCCGGTCACACACGGTCACACCACGGGATCACCTCCCCGGTCACACACGGGCACACCACGGGATCACCTCCCCGGTCACACACGGGCACACCACGGGATCACCTCCCCGGTCACACACGGGCACACCACGGGATCACCTCCCCGGTCACACACGGTCACACCACGGGATCACCTCCCCGGTAACAGTCAGATCCTCCTCAGCTCAGGCACGTACAGACGTCACTGTGACATCACCGGGTCATGTGACCGCTGCGGTGGTCACATGACACAAAGTGCAGCAGCTGCTGTTGGATATCTTCCTGTTCCTGGATATCTTCCTGTTCCTGTGATGTGCAGTGGAGAATAAAGTAAGAAGCAGGGGTAATGTAATGGGGGGAAGTGTAACTAAAGGTGCTGGGCAGAGAGGGGACATGTGTGACTAATGTGCTGGGCAGAGAGGGGACATGTGTGACTAATGTGCTGGGCAGAGAGGGGACATGTGTGACTAATGTGCTGGGCAGAGAGGGGACATGTGTGACTAATGTGCTGGGCAGAGAGGGGACATGTGTGACTAATGTGCTGGGCAGAGAGGGGCATGTGTGACTAATGTGCTGGGCAGAGAGGGGCATGTGTGACTAATGTGCTGGGCAGAGAGGGGACATGTGTGACTAATGTGCTGGGCAGAGAGGGGCATGTGTGACTAATGTGCTGGGCAGAGAGGGGACATGTGTGACTAATGTGCTGGGCAGAGAGGGGCATGTGTGACTAATGTGCTGGGCAGAGAGGGGACATGTGTGACTAATGTGCTGGGCAGAGAGGGGACATGTGTGACTAATGTGCTGGGCAGAGAGGGGCATGTGTGACTAATGTGCTGGGCAGAGAGGGGACATGTGTGACTAATGTGCTGGGCAGAGAGGGGACATGTGTGACTAATGTGCTGGGCAGAGAGGGGCATGTGTGACTAATGTGCTGGGCAGAGAGGGGCATGTGTGACTAATGTGCTGGGCAGAGAGGGGCATGTGTGAGGAAAGCTGCTGGGCAGAGAGGGGCATGTGTGAGGAAAGCTGCTGGGCAGAGAGGGGCATGTGTGACGAAAGCTGCTGGGCAGAGAGGGGACATGTGTGACTAATGTGCTGGGCAGAGAGGGGACATGTGTGACTAATGTGCTGGGCAGAGAGGGGACATGTGTGACTAATGTGCTGGGCAGAGAGGGGACATGTGTGACTAATGTGCTGGGCAGAGAGGGGACATGTGTGACTAATGTGCTGGGCAGAGAGGGGCATGTGTGAGGAAAGCATCTTGGCAGAGAGGGGGCATGTGTGACTAATGTGCTGGGCAGAGGGGGGGCATGTGTGAGTAATCTTTTCCCTCACAGACCCCTTATCCACGATCCTGTCTCGCATGCCACTGCGGCCCACCAGTTTTTCCCTCACATGCTCCACTGCCTCAATCCCGACACCTCTCTAGCTTCAAAATGAATAAAGGCACCTTTTATTTAAAAGAGGAGTAGAGCCTTACCAGCAAATGAGATAATAATACAGAGACCATTATTGCCATAGATGTTATGGTTTTGTTTATTAAAAGCAAAGTCTCCAAAGTCTGTGACTGAAGTGTCAAAGCGCACAGCACGGATGACTGTGCGCTACTCTGAGTGGGGAATCGGAGGTACTGAGGTGGTGCTTACGCTAATGCCCCCACTCACCATGCAGGACCTGGCCATAGTCCCAGGCAGTGATTGCAGAAATGGCAGTCACTGCTTCACAGTGGTCTTTAGGACGGCAAGACTGTGAGGGTTAACCTTTCCCACCACAGTGCTGGAAGATAGGTTCAGCAAGTCGCTGTGGGCCACAAGAATGGCTACCTCTTAGTGTTGGGGCAGGCTTCATGTTCCCTTAAGGGGCTCGAGTCAGGTGGGGTTTACTGGGTATATGTAAGCCCCCACTAGGCACTGGATTGGTGGAGGGTGCATCCCTTTGAACAGCTACCAATGTATTCTTATTTCCATTCCCTGCACTTTCTAACTGGTGGTCTCTCACTCCACGTGTGCAGTCACCAGAACAACAGCCATCTTGGATCACCAATAGTCCTTTTCTCTGTCCCTCCATCTTAAGGTAATACATTTTTTGGGATTTTACTAAGTGGTTAGTCCCAAAGATTTATTGGGCTCTAGGGCTGCCTTGCACACTCACTTTCTTTTTTGTGATTGTGTGATAATTCTGTCTGTATTTTTTCTTCGATCTGTGTCTATCATGTCAGATAGAGGGAGATTTTCGAGGGCTATAACTTATATGACGAAGTTTACCTGTCCCAGCTGAAACTCTAAATGCCTGGGCTAGATCACTAGCCAACTCTATGGCTTAGGATGATCAGCTAGTCGGTTTCCTCCGGCTCTACAGGGAGTCTGGCTTGTTCGGTGCCTGTATTGCCATGCCAAGGTCCTGCGGGTCCTGTGGCGGAAGCTTGGTTTTGGTTTCCTCCTTTTTGAAGTGGATGTTGGAATCTGCTAAGCACAAGAGGGTGGTGACACCCCAACCTGAGAATTAGACAACTACCATCCCAAGTGCTAATGCAGCCATTCTAAAGCATAAGGTTGAGGGCATCATTAACATCTTTTTTTGGAACAGCAGGAGCCTTCTTATGGCCCACTTTGGCCTCCGCTGGGGTGACCAAGGCTGTGGAACTCTGGGCCTATTGAAGGCTTCTTAGCTGGCAATCCGTGATCTGAATTTCTCCTGTTGGTGGAGGAGATTCAGAGAGCTACGGAGTATCTGGGATAGGTGGTTCTTGACAATGGATTGATTGGAGCATGGATATCTGCCTCTGTGATTTTAGCTCGTTGGACTCTCTGGCTTAAGTCCTGGGAGGCTGATGTGGAGTCTAAGAAGACTCTTGAGTCGCTTTCTTTTTCTGTGGGTGTCCTGTTTGGGGCATAGCTAGACAATATTATTAGTTAGGTGACAGGAGGAAAAAGTGCTTTCCTTCCTGTTAATGCACCAAAAGCTAAGGTGCCCAGGTTTCTCTCTTTTTATATCTCTCATCTGCATCCATACGTGGTTTGTAGCGTGGACTGCAAGTCTGATCTGCTAAGAAATCGGCATGATGGCGTTCTGCCCACCCACGATCACTGGCGTTTGAGCCGGTCTACTCTTCAGGGTTAAACATAAATTGAAGACCTATCAGGAGAGTGTTATAGAGGAGGTAGAGCTACGGTGAAGTTCTAGGATGTCTTAAAGAATCCACATGACTGGTCCCTACACTATACCCTAATGTTTCCCAGTGTCTCCCAGTGGACTAAGATAAAAGGCTTTATCGAGATGTATAAAAATCCTATTATTACTCCTGCGTTTCCTTTCTCTGATTACTCTTTCAGACATAAAACATTTTTTCATTTTACTCTTATGCAATTTTTGTTACATACCGTCCACACTGCTGCAATGATATCTTGGTCCCCTACAAATCCATTCAAATACCCGCTGCAGGAATAACCTCTCTACTCTCCATCATTAATTACTGTTCTGCTACTGAAATCATCTTGTCTTCCATTTCTTTTCACTACAATATTATTTAGTGCTGTCCAATCCATTTTAACTTATGTCTATTATCACAATCTCTGTACATACCAACCCCCTCTGCTCACGCTGACCCTTTATTTTTTTCCAAGTTACCTCCACTCTTAGGACTATGACCCTCTTGAATGCTGCCCCTGGAAACCTTAAACACAATGTCTGTCTGTCACGTATCGTCTCTAACTGCAGGACCCTGCTGAAAGTTCACCTGTTTAACGAACAGTACTAATAGTGCTTGTAACTTACCCTCCAAAGGGTAAAAGGACATGTGCTGAAGGACGGTTAGGTGTTTTCTTCTTTATAATGTCTGTTCCCACGATATTAACGAAGGAGAACGCAAGAAACATAATAATACAGACAGTTTATTAATTTTTTTTATTTCTACTCCTGAAATTCATGTTGTTATGCCCCTGATAATACCTGGTGAATATAACACGAAGAGTGATAATTATGTTGTCGCTTGTTATGACACGAACCAGCAAGTGTAATATATAACCTGATATTGTAAATGGACGTTATCAGACATTTGTGTGCGCTGTTACATACTACAGGCAGCTGAAGTTTGCAATATATATTTGAATATTTTCTAACAAGTATATAACTTAATGTGATGTAAACGAAACATGCTGATAGTGAAAGCAGCTTTTTTGTTATAACGTAGTTATTTCACCATTAAAATTACTACATCTTTATTGTTATTTTGCCTGCTATACTTTGTCAAAAACATCTCAATTTTTAGTATATCAAGTCTGTACTTTACCTGTAATTGTTATTTCAACCAAGGTCCCCCCCTCCCCAGCAATGGAGGACTCCGGAGGGGGTGAGTGATCCAGGTGGTTAGCCGGACCCAGCAATAGTCAGGCAGCACTAGGGTTAAGCAGGAATAGAGGGGGGAGGCCACACTTTTTTATTTTTTTTATTTCTTCTATTCTTTACCATTTTAACACTGCC
The DNA here is from genome assembly GCF_038048845.1 of Mixophyes fleayi. Classification (NCBI taxonomy): domain Eukaryota; kingdom Metazoa; phylum Chordata; class Amphibia; order Anura; family Limnodynastidae; genus Mixophyes; species Mixophyes fleayi. Next base: position 35,362,133 of record NC_134404.1, on the reverse strand, counting down.
AGGGCAGTGTAACAGTGATGTGTTTGTACAACACGCTGCTATCAAGCAGCGTGTTGTATCTGGCGTGTTTTCAAGCAAACTCTCCTGAGTTTGCGAACTCGCAGCTTCATACATTGGAGACTTGTATAGCTGCAGTGGCAAACAGTCGGGAGTTTGATCTCTGGCGATTTTGCAAATAGCGATTTTGGCAGAAGCAGAACTCGATTTTGCATGAAATCTCAGCTTTATACATCGGCGAGTTTCAACTCTCCCGAGAAAATCACTGGATTTGCAAAATCGGACCTTGATACATTTACCCCCAGGTGTTGTGAAACTACAAGTCCCAGCATACCCTTTCAGCAATAAGCTGCTATATATTGGCAAAGCATGCTGGGGCTTGTAGTTTCACAACACCTGGAGTGCCACAGGTTAGCCAAGCCTGGTCTAGTGGGACAATCCCGATTTTTGGTGACTGTTCTGCCCAATCTAACGGGCAGGTCAAGACTATGTACTCTTTATATACACACTACATTCTTTATATACTACATTATGGTGCTAGCTGTCCTTCGTGGGCTGACCACTCCCCCTCTAGTGTCTGGTCTCACCTCTATGATGGCTGGCCACACCCCCTCTATTAGTCCCCTAGCGTTGCAGTCCCCCGGTGGGCCCTTCATGCCCCAGTCCGACACTGGCCGGACCACTGGCCAAACTTGGGCAGAGACACTGCTTTTTATGTAACACGTTTTCTTTTGTTTGTAAGACACCAGACCTGGAAGACAAGTTTCGACTCAACTCCCCCCCATGTATGTTAGATATTTGTTACATGTCTATATGTGACCCGTATGGAGAGACCTTCACGCTTTCCTCTTGTGTCCTATAAGCATTTCAAAATATTAGATGAATGCTCAACCAAGCATTTTAAAACAAAGAATATACTTCTATCTATTCTCTTAATTATCTTTTTTTTTTTCAAAAATGTGATGACCTAATTTGCCAATATATTATGAGAACCATGTGCCACATATTAGGATTGTTTTGTTCAATGCCTACATTTCTTTTAGCCTGACAATGATGACATATTCACAGTGGTTATGATTAAAAAAATGTCCAAATTTTGGAAAAAAAAAAATGCATCTAGCACCACGTCTCTTGCACCACATCTGATTTATAAGAAGGGTCCCTGCATAATACACTTCATGTTGCACCTATATCAGGAAGAAGTAACTAGTACTGTGATTTGCAATTGGTCCATAATAATCCCATCTCCCACTGGTGTTTAATTGTATAGTGTGCCACTAAGTACATCTTTTTTCAGTGCACAACACAAACGCTACACAAATGTCGTGCACTTTGTAATTTTCATCGCAAAGTGTGTCCACTACAATAAGTCCTGAGAGACAAAAGCTGTGGCATTGAAAGAAAGATAATTCTGCAAATAATCTTAAGAATAAAGGGCCTGATTCATTAAGGATCTTAAATGAAGAGGTATCTTATTTCAGTCTCGTGGACAAAACCATATTACAATGCAAGGGGTGCAGATTAGTATTCTGTTTTGCACATAAGTTAAATACTGACTGTTTTTTCATGTAGCACACAAATACTTGATAGCTTATTTTTACACTGAAATTTAAAGTTGATATTTGTGTGCTACATGAAAAAACAGTCAGTATTTAACTTATGTGCAAAACAGAATACTAATTTGCACCCCTTGCATTGTAACATGGTTTTGTCTAGGAGACTGAAATAAGAATCCTATTCATTTAAGATCCTTAATGAATCAGG